>NW_026586173.1:8053789-8234865 GCF_907164565.1 Psammomys obesus
ATATATATATATATATATATATATATATATATATATATATATATAAACTCATCAATTTATATAAAATCATACCTGAGAAAGTGCAAAAGATCTAAGAAGAACAAACCCTGCCCCTCACTGTGCCTTGAAGAAAAGGAAAGAAATATCCATTTCATCAGCCACATGGTAGAGAAGCCTGTGATCTTGGATATCAAAGTTGGCCCTTCCACGAGCAGAATACTTCAAGGAACAGAACAGGCCACCCTCTAGTCAGACCTAGCCTCCACAAGTGGAAATTCCAATGGCCTCAGTGACAAAGAAGAGATTAACTCCCCCATTGCCAGCCCGCAGCTCCCTTGCCAAAAGCCATAGTATCCCAAAATGCATCCCTGCTACCTCTCAGCCCTGACTTGAGCTGTACTCCCCACTCCTCTTCCTCTCTGTCTTCAGGTGTCTAACTCAAGTAGCCTCTGAACTGTAAGAAGGAAGCACTAGGTTTTTGGAATGGAACTTAGCAGATGGACTTCATTCTGGGGATTTGGGAAAACAAGATCTCATCAGTTAAGAAGCCCTTCTTTGGACCAACATTGAGCCTGAAAGCCAGCAAAGCTGCCTGTCCTTTAATCATCCAGGCTGATACAGTGCTCCTGGTGCCTCTTTTCTCTCATGGGTCCTCCCTGTGAGACTTGGCTGAAGGCACATAGATATGTTCTTCAGTAACTACAGAGCTTGGCAAAAATCTTCAAGTCCACTACAAGACCTCATGTAAGAAAGAAAGATTTGGGTCTTCCAAATCACCCTGAGTGTCATTTTCAGGGCCAGAAGAGGTTCCCAGGTGTGGCATGGGCAAGGGTTTCCCTCCCACCTCCCCTTTCCTGGGCCATTCCACAGCCACCAGACTGCGTGGAATAGCTTCATAGACTGAACTCTTCTGTGGCTGGAATCACAGAACAGGGCTGGACAAGTGCTCTAGTACTGGAAATCAACCCTTTCCTAGAGAGTCCTTCCAACAGACTTCCTTCATCCAATTAAAACTCTATGAAAGTCAGCCTGCTGTTAGGACACACTCAAAAAAATCTCAACAGCCCTCAAGTGGCAAAGGAATTCCTATTTCTGTCAAAATGCCAGACAAGTGGGTCAAGAACTGAGCTGTCTGATTCTGACACAGTTGCTGCACTGTAATGACTCACAAGCACCGGGAAAGGGGGACAAAGAAAGGGAGGGTGCAGACAGAAAAGGGGTTCCCCTAAGTAGGCCACTTATTGACTGTGCCAATAATCAAACCCGACCAATCCAGTCTTCCTGCTTCAGACAGAACCTTAAGCCACAAATGCTACTGCTCGTGTTTGAGTGTCTCCCAAAGGTGAGGCTAGCAATAAAGGCCAGGTCCTGCGGTGTAATTACTGGGAAGTGATAAAACCTCTGGGAATTAGAGCTTAGAAAGGCGTGTTTCCATCATTAGGGGTTGCTCTAAAGGGGACTAGGTTGTCTGGCTCCCTCCCTCTCACTATTTGCTTCCTAATTTACAAGATGATAGCACATCTCTACCGCACATTCCTGCCACAGGAGCTGCGACCACAGAGGTTCAAAACTAAGAACACTTAATCTTGGACTAGACCTTCTAAAACTGTACACCCTCATATCCTTTCTCTTCCTACATTAAATGTCTTGAGAGTTTTATCATAGCAGTGGAAAGCTGGCTAATACACCAAATAGTTGAGGCACCTGCACGATTCATAAAAACTCCCAAGGGGTGAAGGGTACCTGAAAATCCAACGGGCGGTTTCTCAAAGGGTATTCTTACAGCTGTTGAGTTGCAGCAGGGGTTGTTGTTGCACAGACATTCTGCTTTCTAATGTTTCTCAACCTTAGTTGCTTTTGTAGCCCCATTTCAACACTGGGGTGTGTTAGACTGAATGAGAAGCACACCAACCTGGGTATCCCAGGGAGTTAAAAATTGGGGAAAATGCCAGCTGGGCTGTACATAAGACAGACAGGTTTCCTTTACTTCGGCTATTTCTCACATCTTAGACAACCCATGGGACAGTTTATGGCATGCCAATTCACTTAATGTCACTATAAAGAAACCCATCAAGTGTGGATACCCCCAATAAAGCTCTTACAACAACTTGCAGCTGAAGCCCCTCTATTTCTTCCAGATGCCATTTCAAACATGTAATCAGTCAGTGTCTCAGGAGAACACGGTCCACACTGCCTTTCAGAGTGCATATTTGGAGCCTGCTATATGATGGAAGGGTAGAGACGTCCAGACTGAAGAGTCCAGGAAACTAAAACAAACCAACCATAGACAATATATGCGTGATGCCGTATATGTTGATGTCTGTCTGTAGCTATCTGTCTATCCAGCTATCCAGCCATTGATACATGGCATATGTGTGTGGGACTGAGGTAGGGGTGGGGAAATTAAATCCAGACTTTTGAGTGTAAAAAAAAAAAAAAAAAGCATAGGAAAGGAGAAAATTCCCTGTGGGCAGAGTCATGATTCCCATGCTATCACTGCCTGGAAAAAAAAAAATGTCCCTGCCCTGCTCCTTCCCTTCAGCCTCCACATGCCGGGGAGCAAGTCAGCTGTGCTGCTCACAGAGTATAAACCTTCTCAAGTTAGCAGTAGTTAAAAATGTGTGTCACCTGCCTGCCCCTCAGCCTTTCAGTCTGAAGTCCTTTTCCCCATGGAAAGAGAGTTAGAGTCACCTCTCCTCTCTGTCACACAGCTCTTACATAGGTCAGATAGAGAAAGTCTCTACATCCACAGCTCCCCGCAGAGGGTCTTTAGCACCCTGATGTAGCAGCAGCATCCTTCAATCCTTGTCTCTCAGGATGCTTTATGGGGATAAATGACCCTGTTAACAGAGACAAATAACATGAGAGGGAGAAACAGATGAAGAAGCATGAGGCTAAGATATAAAAGAAGATGGTCAGGCAATGAGGTAGAAATACACAGGAAAGTGCCTGCAAGCAGCCAAAATGGCCAAGAGGCTGTAACCTCAACACTGGATCAGCAGAATTTGGTGCCTGAGCATGAGCATGTGAACCCAGATGGGAGGAAGACACTAAAATTTGGAATCCTTCTCCTCCCAGCCCTGGAAAACAAGGTGATAATGTGGTGGAATGAACAAGGCTTTGGCATCGAATGAATCCAGGTCTGGATCCAAGTCCTATCACTTGCCAGCTGTGTGTATGAGTTCCTTTGCCACTCTTCCTTGTTCTGTGTGTCTAGAGCCCCTGTGGCAGTGTGAGGATGCTGGAGAGAAAATTGGTTCACAGCAGGTGAGGCCAGGTCCCAAATTTATGTCTTGCTACAGAGTGTGATTCACAAGAAGGGAGACTAAAGGAAAAAGTAGTTCTAAAAGACAGAAGGCTCTCAAAGAAGTGAACCTGATTCCTCTTCTCTTAATTCCACACTCAGCATCCTCATTTCTCTCATTTTCCTAGAACTCATCACATCATACTTCTAACAACAACCCTCCCCCTCATTCCCACCCCACCTTGAAATCTTTCTCCATTTTTTTTCACATGCTAGACTTTTGTGGTGGCCTGCCTGCATACTGGTTCCTGCCTAGTGTGCACAGCTTGTGATGCCCTCTCTCCCTGAGCAAGAAGTAGGTCAGACTAGTCAACTAAAATGCTATTGCAAGCATGACTTGTTGCACATGACTTCTGAGGCAAGGTCACAAAAGCTAAGGGACTGCTTTGTACTGCCTTCTCTCAGAGAATTTATCAGACCTATTATGAGGACACTCATGAAGCAGCATTATGGTGAAGTCTACATGATAAGAAACCAATGCCTCCTATTCTTAGCTTATGTTAGAAAGCCTTCTTGGATATGGTACCCCAACCTCTCTCGGGACTTTAAAACATGAGCAATAAGCAAGCCTACAGCTTGGCTGTCACACTCCCAACATGGCACCAGCAGGCTAAGTCACTCCTAGATTTCTAATTCATGGAATAGTTTGGAACATCAAAGAAATAGTGTTTGAAGTCATTCGTCTTGGAAAGAATTTGTAACATAAGAGTAGAGACATGATCTCATGCATATATTTTAAACTGTTACCACTCTACTCTGTTGTTCTGCCATACAACCTGATACACCAAACTTTGTACCTTTGTCTCTGAGACAGAGTTCTAAGAATAGGCACAGTGGCTGCCCTGTACTGAACACTATCCCTTGCTGCCCAACCATACAGGCTGATCAAAGCTGGACCTCATTCCTACAGACCCACTTGAACAGCTTCTTATTTTTGACTCATGCTATGCTGTTTTCTTGGATATCTTCTTATTTAATATCTATTTCAATCTTAGTTATAACTTTGTGGGGGCCAGAAATGGAAAATATCTGTCTCTCTCTTATAAATGAGGAAATTGAGGTGCAAAGCACTTAACTGATTAGCGCAAAACCAGCTACATGGGAGAGAAACTGTGCATGAGAACCTTGTGTTTTCTCAGTGTTCTCCTTGTTGGCACAAGCAATTGACTATTCATTGGGTTTAGCTTTACGGTATGAACACAATTTCTACATGGGCTCAAATAGTCTGAGATTTGGTAGAAGTGGGAAAAGTGAGGTACTACCAAGTGCTGTTGTGTAGCAAAGCACTCCAGTATTTGGTGCCACAAAATAATAGTATATTATGGCCTCCTACTTCTAGGGGTAGATGAGCTTAGCTTGGTGGGTTGGGATTCTTCACAATATTGCTACTACATGGTGCTGTCACAGGCTAGAGATATTTGAATAGTTTTGATCTGTATGTCTGTTATTGGGGCTAGTATGGCTGCAAATGTAGGATGACTGGAGGGACGTCTCTCTCTTCCAGCAGTCTCTCTACCTGGTTAACTTCCCCTTGTTTGTGGCCTACCAGCCTCCAGGTAACCAGACTTCTTCTGCAACAACTACATCCTTCTATGCATCCTAATTCTTCTGAGAGCATCTCCCAGAGCTGTGTGTCTTCTTATGATCTACGCTCAGAAGGCTCAGAATGTCATTTCAGGCACACTGTCTGTTAAGCAAGTTACAAAGTTTCCTTGTTACACAGGTGACACTGCCATCAACATTCACCCCACAGCCCCAGTTCTCTTTTTTTCCTCTCACCTCCAGCAATATTTTCTTCTCCATCTTTCAAGCCCTCACTAAGATCTCTTTGAAGTCTCTCTAGATTTTTCTAAAAGACTCCCTGTGGATATTATCTCTCACTTATTACTCTGTCTGAAAACAAATACCACACGCTTTTTATGTTATAGCTGCACCTTACTTGGAGGCACTGAAATTCTGTTCCACTTATCAATTTCTCCTCTGAAAAACTCTTTTAAAATTTAGCAGCTTAATGTAGCTGAGTTGGGTGGTACATACCTGTAATCCCAGGTTAGGGACACTGAGGCAGGAGGATTAGGAGTTCAAGGCTAGCCTGGATTATGTTCCAAGACTTTGTCTCAGAAAATCAAGCAGGAAACCTCAGTGGTTCACAATAGCAATGCATACTTCTCTGAATTCTTAGGGGTGGGTTTATATAAGTAGTATCACATGACGGCTTCTCACTCGCTTTTAGATGGCACTGAAACCAATTGAAGTTGGAAATTCCTCCACTTCTGGCACAGATGACTAGAGGAGCTAGAAGCTGGGTAGACATTGATCTGTCTTCATGTGTTTTTTCTTCGTAGCCTCACTTGCTTTCTTCAGACCCAGGATGGTTGGACCGGTCATGTGATGTTTCCTTTCTCCAGAGAGATAATTCCAAGAGCAAAAGCAAGCCTTTAGCCCAGACCTTCATAGTTACATTGGTTCATAGGTTCTTAGTGTGTTCATATCTTCCTTATAACATCCCTAAGCCAAAACAGCAACACAGAAAAAAACCAAATGCCCCATTTATCAAGTAGGTACTGGAACATTTTAAATTTTTTCTAGTAACTGAATAGCTGTGTTATTTTTTTAAAGTTGAAGTTTAACTTAATTTTATTCTTAAGTGAATGTACTCACTGATGGCGCATGTATATCCAGGCATGATGCAGCTTCAAGATGCTTCAAACAATCTGAATACCCTTGTGAATTTTCTGTGCTATACGTGTTTCATATCACAAAGGTCACCAAAAACCAGGCCATGCAAAGTCATGAAATCATCAAGAGAAGAATGTAGCAAGATATTGAAATTCTCCATTAGCTTGAAATGGGAGTTTTATAATGTCTGTCTAGAGAGCATGTGTGTTCCTTGAAGCTGTCAAATAACTTGTACTCCTGTGAGATTTCCAAAGAAGCCACAATATAGCACTCAAGAAACACTCCATTACACCAACCCAATCCTGATAGCGGGTGTGTAAAGTGGAAAACAGTTCCATCTGGGCCCCACCTTCACTTCCTATTGTTGTTACCTAACCGGCAATGGCCACACAATATATGAACGATAACACTTTACTTTTACCAAAATCAGAAAGATGTGGAACCAAAATGAGATATGGTCTGGATCTCTCCCCTGTCCCTAGGAACAATTCCACAGAATATTAAGGAAGTCACTAATATTGGCATATGCTTACTACCAACATTCAGTTTTCCTGCCTTTAAATTGTGCACTTAGGTTTCCCAAATATATATATATATATGCATATATGTATATATTCAATATATATACATCTAAATGCACATCTATATGCATATATGTATATATATTCAATATGTATACATATATATGTATATGTATTCAATATATATTTTGATATATATATTAATAGTAGATATCAAAACTATATGCCCAACAAAGAAATACCTAGGACAAAGACCTACAAGAAAACAAGAACAATTTTTCATGAAAAAAAAATGTGTTAGTTTGACAGATCTTCTGTAACAAATGTAGATGGAGCAGCTTAAAAGCAAGAATATGCTCCACAAAGCTCCGGATTTGCAAGTCTGCCACGGAAGTGTCCGCAGGGCTGCTTTCTCCCAAGGCCTTTCCCTGGCTTGCAGGTGGCTGCCCTGCCATCTTGCTTCTTATATCACCCTTTCTCTATGTGAAATACATCTATTATGTTTATTTTTTTACAAGGACTCTAGTCATATAACCTTTTTTAACTTTAATTACTTCTCTAAACTACTCATCCCAAAATATAGTCACATTGGAATTCGAATCTCAGTCTTCAGTTATTAATTGCTAGGCTTTAAGATGACTAATTAAGGAGTTTACCTTATACCATTTACTAAAAATATCTTTTATTTGAAGCATAAGTTTTAAATTTGTATGAATTAGATCATGGAAATCCTTAACCTCCAGAAAAAAAAAAACCACCATGTATATATGTATTTGGAAGGGGGCATCTGTATACCCTTTTGTAGACTGTTAATGTTCCCTTAGAAAGGTTTTGGAAAGATGCCATATTGAGAAGCTATGATTAAGTCCTGCTGAATGAACATTAAGCATGGGTTTTTCTGCAACATTCTCTGTGCAACCAGGATTAGGGAATCACTGGTAAAAATGCTTTCTATTTAAATTGTGGTCAAGAGACCAGGAGCATTTTCATTACCTGCAAACTCACTGGAAATGCTGAATATCAATCTACTCTTGGGTACAGACAAACTACAGGTCTTCACTTCTGTGAAAGCCACAGGTCATGTGATATGTCCAGTAAAGTTTGTGATGCACTTGGCCATAGAACTCCTCCAATCATGAAAGAGAACTGTGATAACAAAATTTCCAAAACCACTGAGAAAGATTTTTAATACATAGTTCAGGGGTACTTTACATAGCACTCTTCTTTTCTGCTTTGTGACGAGATCACGCTATTTTAATGGTAAGACTGTGCCTAAAGATAAGAGCTCACCACAGGCATCTAATCCAAAGAGAAACAAACAATGAGATCAGCCCACAGATGACCTATCATTCAGCTCCAAACACTACAGATAATAGCTCAACCAATCACTCTTAGGTGGGCTACACAGCATTCACCTTATAAAAATAAAGGCTGATCTTGGCAAAACAGATCCAGGCTTAGCCGTGATGACATTGAAAAAACAAAAAGTAAAGTCAGAAGTAGGGCATGATGGGAAAAATGTGAAGAGGGGAGGTATGCTACTTTACTGGGCATTGGACCCACATTCCTAACACCAAAAGCTTTAGATCATAATTCTTGGCCTCTTTCAAAGACAGCCCTCACTATTTCTATAGCTGTTTTTTTAGCAAAAGGGGGAAAATGGCTCAGAAATAAAAACCTAGAAGAAGAAACTCCTGGAAAGACAAATCAACTACTAGAGTCATTGTTCTGGGTGAGCTATCAGATGAATTTCAGTGAGAATTCCTAATGATGATTCATTCGGAAGCATATTTTTCTGTGTTTTAAGAAATTACTTTCAAGCCTGACATGGTGGTGCATTCCCTTAAAAATCTCAGCACTCAGAAGGCAGAGGCAGGTGACTCTCTGAGTTCAAGGGCAGCCTGGTCTACAGAGTGAGTTCCAGAACAACCAGAACTACATAGAGAGACCCTGTCTCGATAGATAGATAGATAGATAGATAAGATAGATAGATAGATAGATAGATAGATAGATAGATAGATAGATAGATAAGAAAAATTAAATTCAAAGTTCAATTCTTCTACCATGTCTTCCAGTTAGAATGTATATTTTACACTATTCTCGTTCTTTTTCTAAAGTAGAGTAGTTTGGGTTGAATTTTCCATATTTAGAGAGGCTAAAGGGTGCCCTTAGCAGGGTCTTTTGCACCAGCCATCAAAGTTCCTCCCAACTGTTGCCTTCACATATCTTCCTACCACCCATGTATTTTATTTATAAATTACATTAGCAGTGTGTAATAAAATACCCTGACAAAGGAAACAAAGAACAAACAAGTGGTTGGCTTGTGATTCCAGAATGATACAGTCTATTACGGCAGAGGAGACATGGCAGCAGACAACAAAGGTACTACAGAGGCAGATGCAGGAGGCTGGCCCCCTTGGACACACACTCAAGAAACAGAGAACAGGAAGTGGAGCTGTGCTTTAAAGCCTCAGTATGATATCCACCCTAGGGACTCACTTCCTGAAGCAAGGCTCCACCAACTTCCAAAGAGTGCATCCAGTAGGGGACCAAGTGTTCAAATTCTGCAGCCTGGGGAGACTTTCACGTTCAAACCCCAAGAATCCTCAACTAGCTGAAAGTCCTAGTAATTGAATTTTATCCAAATCTCTGCTTCTTAGAACTTGTTACAAAAATATCAACAACTAAAACAACAAATACAGTTTTAAAATATATAGCAAGCATGTATGAACAGTCTTAACAGGCAGATATGTAGACAGTAATCATAAATATCAAGACTTTCCTTGCTATAATTTACTAACTATTCATGTTAAAATTTCCATTTTAGTTCTTCATCTCTGATTGCTGACATATTCAGTAAAACTAACTTCAAAATCAAGTGTGACTTTTATTAGACCACATAAAATATCAAATAGTAGCATGACTATTAAGATTTTAACGAAATAATATCCATTCATCTAATAATTATTTACCTAATTATGAGTCAATAGTTATTTTAGTTTTCTATTTTTATATGTTTCTGTCTGCATCTTTCTGCATGCTTTTATTTTTCATCTCTCAGTAATGTATATTCAAGCCATGTTTCAGTGAGTAGAAAATGTCCAATCTGATATTTTAGTATTCTACTTGAAATATTTAGTCCATTTCTCCTGAATGTAATTACTGAAAGGTATGAATTTCTATCTCCTACTAGATTATTGTTCATTTATATTTGATTGACCTATTTCATGTTATTTTTCTCTCATTTCTTGCCCTTTTCTTTATGATTAATCAGATTTTATTATTTTACTTTTTCTATTGTTACCTTCTAAGTCAGACTTTTTTTGGAAGTAATTTCAGACATTTTTATCTAATAATATTCTGATACAAATTATTAGCTTTAGCACTGACTTCAATGCTAAAGCCCTGGAATATTTTAAATTGCTTACCTCCCCTTCAAAACTTTTTATTTTAAATTAACATACACTTTGATTCTGCATCACTTTTACATCCCACCAAATTTTAAAAGAACTCTTCCTCTCTCCCCAACAAGTAATACACACTCATATGTGTTCTCATATTAACATCTAGTGTCCTCTCTCTCCTTTTCTTTTTTCTTTTTTCTTTTCTTTTCTTTTCTTTTCTTTTCTTTTCTTTTCTTTTCTTTTCTTTTCCTTTCCTTTCCTTGAGGTGATGGGTTGCTGGATATTGAAGCCAAAAATAATTTGAGCATATATCAGACAAGCTTTCAACCATGGATACAAACCCACCCAATAACACTTTTTATTGTTCTTTATTTGTTTCTCTATCTGCTTACTTTTATTTGAAGTTATTTCTCTTCTGGATAAAACAAAAAATTCTTTTACTAACTCTTTTAAAAGTCATGACTGACTAGCTATGAGCTAAACAAGGATAATAGGCTAATGCAAATGGGGAGGAAGCAGCCCAGGGGCCTCCGCCCTACACAAAGAACTACAGGCAACCAAGGAACTTTGTAAGGGTGGAGAAATAGTCTTCCCCGGAAAAAGTATACCAATTGGTTATCCAATACCTAATGGTCAGCCCAAAAAAAACATACATACAAGTAACATTATACAGACTGATCAGCTTTTAAATGTTTGTGTGTGCGTGTGTGTATGTGTGTGTGTAACAACAAGTAATAAAAAAGAGGACATGGCTTTGAAAAAAAGTAAGAAGGAGCATATAGGAGGCTTTGGTGAATGGTAAAGCAGGACAGAAATAATGTAATAATAATAGAAATAATGTATTTTATGATTTAAAAAATATCATTTACTGATAGCTAGCTTTCTCGGCTTTTGTATATCTGGTTTGCTGTGGATTCCTTCATTCTAGTAAAAGTATCATTCTATTGTCCTCCGCCTCCCATTGTTTCTGTTGAGAAGTCAGCTGTTAGATCACTCAATGTCCCCTTGCAGGTTATGTATATTTTCCTTTCAGGTTATATTTTTTTCTGTCTAAGGCTTTCTGTAGTTTCACTGTGATGAACCTCAGTTTTGTTATACTTCTCCTTCTTGGAGTTTACAGAGATTGTTGATTTACAATTTATTAACTCTCATCATTTTGGAGGAATAACAATATATTCAATTATTTTTTCCCAGTAGGCAACTATTATTCTATACTTCTGGGCATATTATCATATTTTAGGACTTGTTTTTTATTCTGTCTAATATATTACATAACCTTATATATTTCCATATCCTTTATATATTTCAGGTTTAAATTTAAATCTGTGCCCTTTCTTAGATATTTTCTATTGATCTACATTCTTTTCTGTGATATCAAATCTAATGTTAAATCTATAAAGTTTTTTCACTTCAGATATTGTAAATTTTAGTTCTAGAATTTGCATTCATGATAGGCAGGTGGCACATATCACACAAAAGCAAAAAGAATGTGAGTATTACCCTTGTGGGGCTGGGGGTCGGGGCATCATCTGAATTTTCAGCTCCCTGCTCAGACCCAGAATTAGCAACTACCCAGAAGCAAAAATAGGGCAATGGAATGCTATATTCTATCCCTGGGTATTCCCCTTTTATGGTATTTTAGACCTTCAGTCCTCAATATTCTGTGTGTCTCTGATTTTTTCAAATAGATATTTTCACTTGATACTTTTAGTTGCATTGAGAAAACATGGATGGACTTTAACTTGTAATAGTCAGAATCTGAATATAAAATGCCCCCGATCTGGATCTTACATTTTTATAGGTGTTACAGTTAGAAAAGCAGACAAAAGCTTACCAACAAATACTAAATAAAACAAGTGCAACTAACAATGCAAAATCATGTTACCAGGAGACCAGGCTTCCTTTCTGTCAGATCTTGCTTTTTATCAATAAAAGAATTTTAAAGGGGAATCACAAAAAAGCTCAAAGACCATTTTATTAGAGTTTGAGAGAAAAATAACAACAGGGCAGGCAAAGTTGTAAAATTGGTAACTACTGGAAAGAGGGAAACAGAAAAATAGAAAAAGTCAGGTCTTTTGACATATGGTCAGCAATAGAGGTCTTATAAAATATGGGGCTGAGAGTATTCATAAAAAATAGTAAGAAAACAGTATCAGGAAAATATGCTTAGGATTTTGGATAACATTCAAAAAGACATGAAGGGAAAAGTCATATTTACTTTTGTTTGTCTTTTGATAGGGTCTCTATATAGCCCTGGCTGTCCTGAAACTCATATATAAACTAGGCTGAGCTTGAACTCATGGAAATTCCCCTGCTTCTAGCTCTTGAGTGTGTGTCACTGCATTTAGCCCAAAACTTACAATTTTTAAGTCAGAACTCAGAAAAGCCAGCAGGCCTAACTGTAAATATCTGCAAAGAACTACACCAAGGGAGGGACTTCCGGGGGTTATACCTACATCACCTCACTCAGGGCACAACTGTTCCTCCTGTTTCCTTAGTGTGTCTCAAGGACACAGGTTCTCTCCCTTCCTGACACTGCTACCTTTTAATACAGTTCTTCATATTTTGCCCCCAACCATAAAATGACTTCATTGCTACGTCATAACTCTAAGTTTGCTACTGTTACAAATTGTAATGTAAGTATCTGATATGCAACCCCCCAAAGGAGTTGGTGTGACCCACAGATTGAGAATCACTGCTTTAGGAGACTCAGCTTTCCTGAGTCCTCCCATCTAGGGGATTTGGGGCTAGCTGGATTAACTCTTAAAGAAGAAGACAATAGTATGCTACGTTTCAGAAGCTCAGAATGTTATGTCTCCAACCAGGGGCAGATGTAGAACTTGGATTCTGTTTTGACCAAGAGCTTTCCGTTAACAGAACTCAACAAAGCCCTGTTTGTTCATTCCACCTTTTCATGTGGTATTTTCCATCTTTTGGGGCAATTGTGATATTTCCCTTCCTAGCATTACCAAGAAATGGGAGATGAGATCCAAAGCCAATTTTAAAAGAAAGGAGTCCACCTTCAGTGTCCTCAAAGCCTCATAATGCCTTGTCTGCTGCTTAACACATGATGAAAATAAATAGGATCATGTGAAAATTATAACATGGCCAACTGCCTTCCACCTAACCTGAGGATATATGAAGCAACCTTTATTGATTGAAAATCTTGCAAAGAAAAGAGCTCTTGTTATCCCCACATTAAGAACTTGGGTGGAAGCATTGAAGGAAGTAGATTTATTACAAACATCCCTGAAGGGGACAGAGGAAACTCCTGTCACAAATCTCTGTCTTAAGACTTTAAGAGTGCAAAGACTTTTGGGGGACATAGAGAAGCTTACAATGAGCCAAATATCCCCATGCTGGGTGAAGTCTTTCTGGATCTCCTCTTCCTGTGCTTGGTGGTATGAACTTTGAACTCTGGGCATCAGCTGCATTGTTTTAAAAGGTATTCTGTAAGTCAATTCCTGTAAACAAAGGAGAGAGAGAGCAGTTATAAAGGATGCTGTATGAAATGGGTGATGAAAAGATCAGGAGCAAAGATGGAAAGGACAGGCAAAGACTAATGTCCCCAGTTCATCAGCTCACACTAATTCTCTTTCTGCCAAATAACCAACTTAATAAATTTGTTCTTATTGCTGATAGGTAAAAATATCTAACCTTGAGGCACAATTGCTCCCTGTGCCCCACCATAGGGCCAGCTGGGGAAACCTTTCTCAGGCTTTATAACAGGGGAGTGGCATTTAATCCAGCCCTGGCCATTGGGGACCACACACCTCCTACAAAGGTTCCTTGCTAACCTGAGTAAGAAAAGAGAGAAAATTACCCAAGAGCTCCTTTTTACATATATTTAATGCCTGCTAAGAAGCCACTGGGGGGCACTTTGGTAAATGGGGCTTCCTAGGTCTGTCTTTAGTAATTGAAGGAACCATCCATTGTAAAGCTAGCTCTGCTGCCATAATTCACAACTCTCCCTAATTCAGATGGGTTGGGGATGCTGAAGTCTGGAAATAAGCTTTCCCCACCACTGCATCTCACTCAGCTCCTAGCCTTATATCATTTCCAAAGCATTAAGCACCCTGCAACTGGAGAATCCCGCCACTGGCTACATCTGTAACACCTGACATCATTTAGAAGACACTACAAGGGCAAAAGAACTCTCTTTGACCAGATACATAAATAATGCGGAAGAAAAAATTAAGTTAAAAGCCTTTTCTTTCCCTAAATGGATTTGCAGACTGTGGCTTTCTAGCTAGCCTATGAAACACTATGAGGAAGTGTTTCAGAGAGCCAAGTAGGTAACTTAAGCAACTGGCATTCAGCTATGAGATGAGACCAAGAATAGAAGACATGATGAGCTATAGAATGCATGATGTCTTGTTGACCTCCTGAGAAGGTGGGATGAAGAGTGTAGCTCTATTGCACCTCTAGGTGCCCACATTGTGTGCAAGTGGAAATGGAACTGATGCTGGAATTTGTCCAGAAAGAAAATCCCCTGGTTTCCAGAGCTATCCACTAAGATCTTGGGAAGCCACATAGGACTAACTTCTGCCAAAAGACTCCCAACGAGATTCTCCATATTACCACTACTTGGCAGGAATGAAAAGACTGTGCAAACAGTCTGCTTTGTCTTCCCAAACTCAGCATCCACAGTGGGAAAGGGAATGGAAAACCGAAAGTCTCAGCTTTTTCTAATGCTCTAGAACTGTTACCAGGCCCTTGGCAACAAGAGGATTCCCATCCCATCTCATTTCTGGCCTTAAGCAGAGCAGCACTGACAATGTGCATTCTATGAAAACCTCCCAAGGGTTTTCAAGCCTATCTCATGAAGTTGCTTAGACTAGGCATTCTAGAAGAGCTATATGTCAACCTAGGGCTGCATGCAAGCAGCTGATCCCAGGTTCTTAACCTATACCCTAAACTAGCCTCAGCTCTAAGCAGTGAGAAGAAAAAGAGGCACCACAAAGCATTAAGGAACAATGGCAGTATATTGCAATATCTTTTAGTCTAAAGTATTTCAACACAAGTGGAGAAATTGGAGCTGGAATTCTGAAAAGCTGGTTCTGGTGGGGCTGTTACTTTACAGATCCTCTAGGAGCCTTTGTTTGATACACAAGAAGGTCATTTCCTTAGAACATAGCTAATCAATGACAGGGGCATATTCTATATAAACAGTGGAATTACATAGATTTGTTTACTGTCTAGCAAGACCCAGCACACAGTAGATGCTGCTATGGCCCAGAAACTTGCTTAGTCCTGTGCAGAGAGAAGAGTACACGACTTTCTAAATCATCGAGGGAATATAATCCCACAAAGGAATAGACAAAGCAGTATTGTTTATACTTTCAAATATACAAAAACAGGTTCCAAATAAAGAATCCATGGGAAACAGTGTTGCCTGTGGCCATCTAATAATGAAATGCCTGATAAACCTACCTAGACATTGATAGTGAAACAATATTGACTATGATACAGCCTTGGTCCTAAAAATCCAGACTGTCTGATGTACATACATTGCTCAATAAGATCATTCCATGTTGTAGTAAACAGCAATATGGAAGCTATGAGAATATGCAGAAGGCACACGGCCCAGGCTAGAAAAGGCTGGGAAAAGATTAATGGACAATTTCTGGCATGGAAATGTAACTTGAATGAGAGCAAAAGGAATTTATGTAGATGGAAGGAAGGAGAAAGAGTCTAAAGACATTTTAGGAGGGGCATACTTAAAGTAAAGTATAAATGTTTCAGCCTAAACTTTCAGGTGGACTTTAATCATCATAGATTCTTGGTGATGAGGTCAGTCTTGAGAATAGTAAGAATCCACTAAATATTTTCAAATATGCAACAAAATGGTCAAGCTTTATTTATTTATTTATTTAGTTATTTATTTGTTTGTTTATAGATCTTCTAAATACAAGCTAGGAAAATGCAAATTTTTCGAAATAGGGGCAGGTTAATTAGCATATTGTTAGAATAATTCAAATTAGCATTCCCTATAAATTTTGATCTTTCTAATTCAAGTATTTAAAAGTTGATGTAAGATGGTAGTTCCCTGAAACAGTGTAGAGAGAGTATTTGTAGGGGTTAAAGCAATAAGGGATATATAGTAGAAATACTGCCAAAGTCTGCTCAATGATTGAATATGGAAGATAAGGAGTCAAAGAAAATAGACATTCAAGACACCCATGCTGAAACCAAGAGTGTTGGTTGAATAGGAAAGTGCTCATGGAGGAGTGTGGTCAGAAGATGGCACTAGGGTTGAGTCTACCGGTGAAAAATGAAAGCTCTGGATGCAGGGGAAAACACACAAATAGCTAAGAGATGGTATATCCTATTAGACTCACATGAAACCAGCTAAAATCACTAACATTGCTTCATCAGACACTTAAAAAACACAGACAAAAAGAGCAAGAGAAAGTGAATAACCAAATTAAGCTCATTACTGAAAGAAAATCATTCTGGGAAACATCTAAAAGGCAATTCTCCACAGCTGGCTGGAGATATAATAGATGGAGGTAAAGGGTTATTGGAGGGTGGGCAACAATCACTAGAAAAGGCAGAGACACACAGAGGACATCCCACTATTACAACTGTCCTGCAGTTTCAGGCCCAGCCACCCTCAATAAGAAATAAAGAACAGAGTGAAGGAGAGAAGCTGGCAAATCCGATAAAGATGGATGGAGGGGATTGAGACAAAGACACCTTCAGGCACTACATCAGCTCCAACTCACCAACTCAAAAACAAACTCATTAATTATCCACCAGCCAGGGCTGAAGTAGGCCCGGTATAAACACTCCACACACCAACTCTCAGTGAGACAAACAGCCCTGAGGTACACACACCAGGGGCTCTTACTACTAACCGAATGCATAACCAGCTCTGCTGTGGCCAAGAACAATTTTTCCCTGAAGGATGTAAACTCCAGATAGCAAAACTTCACCCAGGACCCTCATTATTTCTCATTTTTGTAAGATGGCCAAAGAAAGTCGGCTGCAAGCTTTCTTCTCAAGCATGTCATTTACTCTCTGTGTTCTTTCCAACCTAGTTATCAGCATGAAGAAATTAATTTTCTTCATCCATAATTACACATATTATCCCATTCATAATTTCCAATATGTTTAGAATATGAGATCATAAAAGACACAGGCCATTTTGAGGGATACACTCACTATTTCACCCTGGATCTATCAATCTTCCTCTTGGTTGCTCAAAGAGCACCTGTTGTCTTCATCCTCTGCCCTCTGCTCCCTGTGCCCCAACACCCCCACCCCAACAGACACTATGGTCTCTGTGATCCAAGTCCTCCTGCCTCTTCCAACTTCTCTCTCTATCCTTGCTGATCCAGTTCTGGCTTCAGGCATTGCCACATCTAGCTTCAGTTTCCATCATAGATTTCCCCAAGGCCGAGCTATACCCTTCCAAGACATTCTTTACGCCATAGTCAGACATGTCACTCAAAACCACAAAGCTAAAATTGTCACTTCATTTTAAAAAGCTCCTTACTGACTTACAGCTCCAGTGAAATAAAGTAAAAACTCTTTAGCAGGATCTGCATGGTCCTTTTCAATCTCCCCAGTTCCTGCATATATTCAATACCATCCTGCCCCACCACATTGAGTTCTATGTACTGGGCAAGTCATGTTTTCCTGACAGCATATTCTCTCTCTTCCCTCCAGGACTCTGTAGATCCTCTCGTCCTTACCTGAGAATATTCTTTTGTCCACTTCACCAGAAAAATTCTCCTGTTATCTGTTCACCCTGAGTACACATTACAATTTGTCCAAAAAGCTTTTTCTGACTGACATTTCTAAATATCTTCACTGGGTGTGTCTTCCATTAAGCACAATGAGATCTTCATCATAACAAATAATAATGACCTATTTTTCTCATCTGTCCCCTAAGAGTAGAGATAGTGTGTGGCTTGGCCACTGCTGTATTGCCAGTTTCTATCAAGTACATGAAACACATACTCAGTCTTCAATAAATATTTCCCTGGTAGGTGATCAGAGATAGGTAAGAAAATGGTTAGTTAAAGTTATTTAGTTGCAAATAAGAAAATCCACTTTTAGATTATTTAAGCAAAAATTAATCCTGGTTTAGAAGGCTGAGTATTCAGACAGGAAATGGGCAAATGGCAAGGCAGGTCACATGGCCACACGGCCACACAGCCAGCATATCTGAGATCAGGTGTGGCTATGTGATAGTAACAATGGTCAAATAAATAAACATAATCAGTTGGACCTATTTCACTCTATTGCCCTAACTTTAGTCAAGTGCCTCAACTAAGAACATGGCAGAGCTGCAGTGGGTCACGTGATGTGAAGTGGGCAAAGGGTAGTCCATAAGAAAAAGGGACACATGTTAGTGGCCACAGCCAATCAGTGTCCACAGGTGTCCAATTCTGAGTTCTTATTAATAGTATTCTAGAGATTAAATTTATTGACTCCTGGATATAAGTTTTAGGGTTCAATGGGAGAGAAGAGAGAAGGAGAGTAACATAACATGACTTTGTACATAGAGAATCAAGGAATTCTCTATGTATAAGTCATCTAAAATTGCATCATATAAAAGACACCTTTAAGAACTCAGAAACATAGAGAAAAAAACAATAGTACCTGACAATACAGGAAAAGATGAATTGTAGAATGCTTCTATAACCACCAAAACTGTCTCATGAGCTCACTTGTTAACTATTTTTCTTCAAGATCACAATTACATAATCATTTTTTTTCCTATTCCCATTATTATAAGAGATTCAGTAGATTGAAATGCAGTACGAAGATCTCAGGATCCATAACAGAGTGGGTGCACTGAAGACAGACTCTTTCAGTTTTAAAAACGTCCAGTAACTAGTGAACAGCAGTGACCAGAAACTCAAATTTCAGAATCCAAGAATTCAGAGCCTTGCCAGCTGCTGGCATGGAGAACAATTTCTGTGATGCCAGGAGTACTCAGGGAATGGCAGTGAATATCATTTTTTCTGCTTTCATGTTTATTATTTTTATTAATTACAGTTTATTCACTTTGTATACCACCAGTAGCTCCCTCTCTTCCCCTCCCAATCCCACCCTTACTCCTTCTTCTCCACCTATCCCCCTCCCCAAGTCCATTGATAGGGGAGGTCTTCCTCCCCTTCCTTCTGATCCTAGTCTACCAGATCTTATCAGAAGTGGCTGCATTGTCCTCCTCTGTGGCCTAGTAAGGCTACACTCCCCAAGGGGGAGGTAATCCAAGAGCAGGGCAATCAGTTCATGTCAGAGACAGTCCCTGTTCCCTTTACTAGGGAACCCACTTGGACCCTGAACTGCCATGGGTTACATCTGCACAGGGGTTCTAGGTTATCTCCATGAATGGTCCTTGGTTTGAATATCATTCTCAGAAAAGACCCCTGTGCCCAGATTTGTTGGTTCTGTTGCTGTCCTTGTGGAGCTTCTGTACTCTCCAGGTCTTACAATATCCCACTTCTTAAGATTCCCTGCACTCTGCCCAAAGTTTGGCTATGCATCTCAACATCTGCTTTGATACCTTGCAGGGTAGAATATTTCAGAGGCCCTCTCTGGTTGGCTTCTGTCCTATTCCCTGTTTTCTCCCTCTACTGATGCCCATCCTCTTTGCCTTTCTGAGTGAGGATTGAGCATCTTACCCAGGGTCCTCCTTCTTGATTAGTTTCTTTAGGTGTACAAATTTTAGTATGTTTATCCTATATTATATATCTAATATCCACTTATGAGTGAGTATGTACCCTGTGTGTCTTTCTGATTCTGGGATATATCACTCAGGATGATCTTTTCCAGTTCCCACCATTTACCTGCAAATTTCACGATTTCCTTGTTTTTAATTGCTGAGTAGTATTCCATTGTGTAAAGTACCACAATTTCTGTATCTATTCCTTAACCGAAGGGCATCTGGGTTGTTTCCAACTTCTGGCTATTACAAATAAAGCTGCTACAAACATGGTTGAGCACCCTTTACAATCGCCACAAAGGACATAAAATTTCTTGGTGTGACTCTAACCAAGTAAGTAAAAAAAAAAAATGTATGAAAAAATGTCCAGTCTCTGAAGAAAGAAATAGAAGAAGATATCAGAAGATGAAAAGATCTCCCATGCTCATGGCTTGGTAGGATTAACATAGTAAAAATGGCCATCTTACCAAAAGCAATCTACAGATTCAATGCAATTCCCATCAAATTGCCAACACAATTCTTTATAGACCTGGAAAGAAAAATTCTCAACTTCATATATAATAACAAGAAACCAGAATTGCTAAAATAATCCTCTACAATAAAAGATCTTCTTGAGGTATCTCTATCCCTGATCTCAAGCTGTACTATAGAGCAACAATAGTAAAAACTGCATGGTACTGGCATAGAAACTGACTGGTGGATCAATGGAATCGAATAGAAGACCCTAAAATAAACCCACACACTTATGGACACCTGATTTTTGACAAAGATGCCAAAACCATACAATAGAAAAAAGATAGCATCTTCAACAAATGGTGCTGGATGTCTACATGTAGAAAAATGCAAATAGATCCATACTTATCACCCTGCACAAAACTAAAGTCCAAGTGGATCAAAGACCTCAATGTAAAACCAGATACACTAAACCAGTTAGAAGAAAAAGTGGGGAAAAGCCTTGAACTCATTGACACAGGAGATAACTTCCTGAACAGAACACCAACAGCACAGGCTCTAAGAGCAACAATCAGTAAATGGGACCTCATGAAACTGAAAACCTTCTGTAAAGCAAAGGACATTGTCACCAGAACAAAACAACAGCCTACAGATTGGGAAAGGATCTTCACCAACCCTCTATCTGACAGAGGGCTAATATCCAGAATATTCTTTTTACTTATGCTGTACTTTTCCTTTTTAAGTGCTGGGGTTGAACCCAGGTCCTCATGCCTGCTAATACTATACCCCTGAGCTACACTCCCAGCACCAATAATAGAAAATTTATTAGTCAATAAACTGTGTTTTCATAGTGTATCATTTTCTGATGTTTAAAGGAGTAAGGAGCTTGGCCTGGCCATTCCAGGTTTTGCTTAAGGGCAGGGGCATAAAGTCAAAAGCATCTTTCTCAATCCTTTGGGAAACCAGCTTCTGTGTCCTGCCCACAGCATCACCTATTCTTTCCAGGGGAAGTGAGGCATCCCAGTAAACTTTAGTAGCATTGCTAGCTCCACCCCTCGTTTTCTGTCTGATTTATGGCGGTCTCCAAATGTAGGTTGGCTGCTCTTGCAGGCTAAAGCAGAATATAGATGCCTTGTGAAAAGTAAAAGGAAAGTGAGATAAGAAGTGAAAAGAGGCAGTAGCTCAAGATCCATATTCTTGGGAAGTCCCATTCTATCTGACCAACTTCATTATTTGCTGACTTGGAAGAAGAGCTATCCCGTCATCCTAAAGTCCAATCTTCTTGAAACCAAGAGTTTTCCAGAGAAGCAGCTATAGCAATATTTCCAAGCCTCCTGCTCAGCACATGCCAAGAGATGTACTTTCATACTGTCCTACTTAGTTTTTAAGGGATTCCTCAAATATGATAGTTTTGTAATGTCATTATCATCACTCTGGAATTTTACCTGGTCAGTCAAGATTCCTTATTATTCTCTTGCCTTCAACAACCTCTCTGTCACCTTCCTTGGAAACTGACATTCTGAAAAAAAAAAAAACTTAATAACTTTACACTCTGAGAAAATAACAAGTCAATATCAGAGGTGGCTTACCTATTTTTGCCAAGCTAGAAAAGGATGAAGAGAGACTAGCAGAAAGGTAGATGCTGTCTACAGTGGCCAAAGATAATAAATAGAAGGATGGAGAAAAATAGTGATAAAGCAAATATTGTGGGTAGTAAGGACCAAAAAGGAAATAAAATATTGGAAATTCAGTGAGTCATATACACCATCAACAACCCACTAGAGCCAGCAGCCACCCAGGCCTGAAGGAACAACTGGAGAAGTAGGTAACTCACCATAAACGTGTCACGAACTTAAAAGACAGACGAGGCAGAGAACTTAAGAAATAAGAGTTTAAGGTTCTTAAAGTACTTACTAAGTCTAGTGAGCTAAAGCCACACTGCTTCCTACTGTTACAGCATGGTACAAGCTGTCCCATCTGTCACTAGAGACTCTTTCCCTTTGGAAATGCCTGCTTAGTCTCCAGCTTTAATTTCAGCTTCTTTCTTTCTTTCACTCGTGGCCACTGTAACTGCACCGTGAGACATTTTTGGCTTATTTCTTTTCATTTATGTCTTCCACTTTAAAATGCTTACCCCATGCCTATCCCAACACCACTAGACTAATTTACTGGTTGAGGATGTAAATCAACAGTAGAATTTTTGTCTAGCATATATGAGACCCTGAATTCAATCCCCAGCATTGAAACACACACACACACACACACACACACACACACACACACATACAGTGGCTTTCTTAGACATCAGTTTAGGTTTTATTAGCCATCATGCTGCTGTTACATATTATAATGTCTGCCTCAGTGAATATTTATTGGATGGAACAGTCAATAGATTGATAGGATACACTGAAATAGTCTTTAACCAAGCTATTTTAGCTGTCCATCTCAAAGAGGCTGAAAGAGAGGATGCCTGACTTCCATTTCTCTCAGCAGAAGTCCATCCCTTTATTTCCCCTGTCTGTAGCCAGCAGCTTTCTAGAGTCACTAGGAAAACTAGTAAATCTCTAGTGTGAAGCCCATCCAAGTCTGTGCCCCTGGGACCTCAAGGCCTAAAAACTCCACAAAATGTGGCTGTAAATGCTATTCCTTAGTGTGAAAATATCCCCATTCAGCAATGTAATTCTTTCTGTGGATTGAACCGAATCACACAAGCAAGCCCTTTTCCAAGGGAAGGCTTCCCAGTAAAAGAATCAATGGAGATATTTATTTGTAAAAATGTTCCATCTTGTTCTTACACCAGACCTAATTAATCATAATCTGAAGCCCAGGACTCTCCTTCTTAACCTGGTTCTCAAGAGAGTATGATGAATACTAAGTTTGAGCATTATTATCTTAAAGAAATGAGACCAAGGAAACAAGAAAGGAGGGTGTTGGGAGAGGAACTCACTGGTAGAGCTCTTGTTTAACATGTGTTTGCACATGGATTTGATCCCAAGCACTGAAACAACAAAACCAAGACAAACAAGAAAAGATGGGAAGAAAAAGAAGGAAGGTGGGGCTGGTGAGATGAGTCATCTGTTAAGAGCATGGATTGCAAGAGCAGAGGACTTGGGTTCAGTTCCCCATGCCTACACAGCGACCAGTAACTTCAGCTATAGCACTGGACTCTCTGGACTCTGCAGATACCTGCACTCACATGCCCATATACAGACTTAAACACACAGACACACAGAAACACAGACACATACACACGCACACGGTTAAAATGAAAATAAAGCCTCCAAAAGAAAATAAAAGATGAAAAGGGGACAATAAAAATAGATGTGCTTAGCACAATCCACATCTAGTAAGAAAGATTGCAAAATATGTTGAGATACTTTTTCAAAGTCCTGAAACTTTGAAAGTAAAAATGTAGAAAAAAAAAAAAAAACAATAACCAAAATGCCAGTTGAAAAAACAATAAACCAACTTTGTGCTTTTAGCAACATAATAAGCAACTTATTTTTCAAAAACTAACCAAAAGCTCTCTTGAAATCTAAAATTCTAAAGAAAGAAGTAATAGCATAAACACCAAGCATGCGTATAGGCTCTACCCACTGACTGTGTCACCTGAAACAATTCCCTTCAATCCCCAGATCTCATCTTCCCAGAAGGTTTTTGTTGTTTTGTTTTGTTTCTATGAAAGAGACATAGTGATTCTGCACCATTTCCATAATTACTGTTCTTTCTCCATTCTATACTGTTAGTAAATATGTACAGAAACCTCAATGCTTACATATTATCTCTAGTTTTTTTGTAAATGCAAAACATCATAAAATAATAACCATATTTTTTAAAAAACAAAACCTGTGAATTGGGAACTACACAAAGTATTTAAAAATATATTTCTTTGTAGCAATATGCAAAAGAGCACACCTACCTTGTTATTTCCCTCACCTCCCATTTCACAAGCATGGACCCTAAAGCCCAGACATGTTAGTAATGGTTCTAAGCTCATAATCAGTATGGTGGTTTGAATGAAAATGGCCCCCGTAGGCTCTTGGGGAGTGACACTATTAGGAGCTGTGGCCTTGTTGGAGATGTGGCCTTTTTAGAGGAAGTATGTCATTGGGGGTGGGCTTTGGGGTTTCAAATGCTCAAGCCAAGCTCAGTGTCACCCTTTCTTCCTGCTGCCTATGCATCCAGATGTAGAACCTCAGCTACCTCGACAGCACCATTTCTGCCTGCCTGCTGGCATCTTCCCACCATGATGATAATAGACTAAACCTCTGAACTGTAAGCCAGCTCCAATTAAATGTTTTCTTTTATAAGAGTTGGCATGATCATGGTGTCTCTTCACAGCAATAAAACCTTAAGACAATCAGTAAATTGCAAATCTTAAGTTTGCACCAAGGCAATTTGAATCAAAACCCATGATCTTAATCATAGTCTATAAAAATGGATTTCATAATCAGAAAATCATCCTTGATGTAAGACCTAGCCAGGGACTGTTCTTGGTGAGTGATTCCAGCTTCAAAATTTCCCAGAGATCTTCTTGGAGTAACTTTCTCAGACCAATTAACAGACTTTTATTGACTTCTGTCAAGTCTTAATATTTTTTATCATCTTGTTACATCACAAAAACAGAATCTAAACTACCCAGTGTTGAGTGATCCACTGCCACAATGTCACAAGATTTTCTAGTTACTGAACCCTTTCTCCTTCTAAAGGTCAGTCTAGCTTTCTCAGAATTTTTTCCAAGGCCTTCCCTCCTAAAGGTTGTCTGTTTCTCCAATTTTAAAAACCAATGGTTAATTTCATCTTTTATTTTTTCATTATCTTTGTACAGCTAGACAATGCTACTGGCACCCCTCTTTTTGAAATTCTGCCTGCGTCTGACTTCCATGTCTGGCCTGCTTTCTTCCAGGTTTTAGTGCAGCTCATGACACCCTCTTCATCTGCTCTCCGTTAAATACCTGTGTTCTACAGTACCCTTTCCTGGAATAATTCAGCCCTAGTCTTCACAAGATCTCCCTTCTCAGTTGCAGACCAAGATAATCAACAGCCCGTATTCATTTCTACTGGAATGATGTTCAAATGTCTTAGAAGTGAGAAAAATCAGGAAAAACCTTCTTGCTCATCCCCAGTATCTCAGTTCTTACAAATTTACCACACCACTTAGCCAAACCATTCTCTCTCCTCCCTCCGAGTCATCACACAGATCATCTTCTGGCTTTGTCAATTCTGTTTCTTCAGTATGTCTATGACTTGACTCTCTTTCTCATTTGCCCAGGCACTATCTTCATACACCTTCTAAAAGGTATACTTGTCATGCTTCCATTAGAGTGACTTTTTTCTAAACGTTTTTCAAAGGTTCTCTCTAGACTTCCAGTCTTCCCAGAGCATCCTATTACTTTAGCATAATCATGATCACCTGCACTAGATGGGCATTCTAAGATAGGAGGCTCACAGCTTGATCTCTACCTGCCCGCATCCAGTTTAAGCTTTTACCACTCCTTGTTACAGAGACCCAGGCCATCGAAGAAAACTACCCATAATTTATCAGACTTTTCTATAAACATGCTCTCATCTTACGATGCACTGACATACCAACTTCTCCAGAATGCTAATGTTTGTTCCTCATCTCAACTCTGAACTCAATTTCCTTTTCTGAAAGTCTCTTCTAACTCTTCTCCTCGCTCCCTAAGAGTTTGTTTACTTCACCATACTTTACCGATTCTTTTTTGTGTCACAGAAGGATGTCACTCTTTGGTTCTTTCTAGAATAGGAGGTCTTTGAGGGTATCTTAGTAAGGTTTTCTATTGCTGAGAAGAGATACCATGATCAAGGCAACACTTATAAAGGAAAACATTTAATTAGATCTGGCTTACAGTTTTAGAGGTTTAGTCCATTATTGCCATGGCAGGAAGCATGACAGCATACAGGCAGACATGTAGACTGAGAAGGAGCTGAGAGCTCAACATCTGGGCATGCAGTAGAAAGAGAACTGGATTGAACTTCTGAGACCTTAAAGCCCACCCCTGGTGATACCCTTTCACCACCAAAGCCACATCTACTCCAAAAAGGCCATACCTCCAAATAATGCCACTTTCTATGGAGCAAGTACTCAAACACATGAGTCTATGGGAGCTATTCCTACTCAAACCACCACAGAGCAACTAGCTTAAAAACTCAATTTCCTTCTATTTTCCCAGAATTTTTCATGATACCTAGCTAAAAGAACATATCCAATGTAGAATTATGAGATGGATGGATGGATAGATGGATAATGGAAGGATAGATGGATGGAGAATAATATAACAAAGAGAAGCATTTGACTTAAAGCTGTGCCTGGCAGTTACATTTCTTCCTCCTCTATGGTTGCCAGCAGAGCCCAATGCACAGCTTTATGTTTGGCCCTAAAAATATAAACTTTCTCCAAAATGTTGTTTGTGCAAAGACAGCAATGAAAGTGGCACTTCTTTAAATAGAAGCTCTCGGGCAATTAGTAAACTCATAACTTCCCAGGGGCTTTCATAGTCACAGTGAAATGTGTAGAAAAGCTCTAGGAGAATGAAGCTCCTTCTTTAAAAATGAAAGAGTGTTATTTGAATAGCAATGGCTCTCTTCGCCAAGGGTGTAATCTATAAAATCAGACCGTATTTTTCTCAAACACTAGTCCTGAGTAGCTGGGTCAAAAGTAACACGGGGGTTTCTCTGCATTTCCATGTGTTTCTAAAAGAAAGGCTTTCCCTTGAATTGGAGTAGAAAACAAAGTTGCAGGCTTGTAGACAAGCTATTTAAGGATCTCCTGCAGCTCTGAAAGGAAGGAAGGGGTACAAGAAGGTGTCTTACAGGAAAAAAGCTGCCTTCCAGACCTATGTGACACATGTTGCATGGGCCTGTGTGTTCAGCAAGGGTGATTAATGAGCCTCCACCTTTTTCTTCCTGGTTATATATACATGGTACAAGAGAAGGAAGGGTTCACAGGCTCTGCCCTGGCTCTCAGCAGCAGCCCGTCGTGGGCTTCCACTTCTGTCTGCAAAGTCAGGGAGGTAAACCAGGTAGGTGATTTGCAAGGGACTCCTCCAGTTCTAGCTCCTTGAGCCTCTGAAAATTAGTTATTTTAATGTTCAGCCTTTATGCTAAAAGGTGCAAAGGAATAAGGCATAGCACAGGTATTCCAATAAAGTTAAAATAAATTTTTGAAATGAACAGCTTATCTTCTCTACAGGATTTTGGGCTTGCTTGTTTATTTGGTGTGTGTATGTGTGTGTGTGTGTGTGTGTGTGTGTGTGTGTGTGTGTGTGTATGTGTGTGTGTGTGTTTGTGTGTGTGTGCATATGTATGAATCAACTTTTAATAGTTCAAGAACAATTCATCTCTGGGGCCTTAGTGACTGAGTGAGTCAATGGAGAAGGCATTCATAAACAAATACAGCTTTATTTTGGCAGAGATAAATAAGAGCCTGAAGATGGAGACAGAAATGTGACAATCATGCACCCCCTTGGTGAAGCCCATAGAGTAACTGCCACCCAGGTAGACAAGGCTGAGTTGGATGACCTCCTACCTCTGCTATGCAATATGACTTTGCATCTGGGCACTGTCAGTCAGCCTTTCTTTAAGACGCAGCTCCCCTGGGCTTGGCTTGAGAACTGCAGGCTCCCCCGGAACGGTAGATCTGGGCAGGAAAATCTGCAGTGGACAGAGAACACCTGTAAAAGGTAACTGCAGGCGGCCAGGGACAAGGAGGAGGCAACGCTTATCCACCAGACAGCAGAGCCCCTCGTTTGTTCTCATCTGCCACCCTCTGTGAACCAGCAATCTGTCAGACACCGGCTTTATGTGCAGGAGAGGATCATTAATTTGAATTAATAGCACTGCACTGGTCTGGACTTCGTTTTGCTTTGTTTCCCTCCTGTGGACACCACAGACTTCTCTGTTGCCTAGTTCTGTGAATGAGGATACACTGTGAACAAGCGCCCAATTAGCCAGAAAAACAAAACCTGCTTGGATTCATACTCCAGGAAGAAGTATCCCCCCTCAAAGCCCTGAGACCACAAACAATGCACCCTGGTGATTCCTGTCCAATTCGCACCTGTTAGGGGCACTGTGGTTATACTGCCCTTTTAACCTTACCCTATGGAGGCTATTCTCACCACTTACCCCTACCCCTTGTCTCCTCCATCCAAGATGGTTTGGGAATCATATCTACCCCAAAAGACACGGTGAGTATTTGCAGATTATGCAAAAATATTTAACATCTTTTCATGGTAAACACCAGATACATATGACAACCATTGAGGTGGGTACACCCTGGCTCATTCTTCCTGCTATGTAGAATCGTAGACAGGTTGAGGTGTATAAAGTCATTTAAGAGCAACAAATCCATGTTATCTCCAGGAACTTTGGCTAGTGCCCTAGAGGCAGCATAGGCCTCAAAAATCAAGGAAGTCTTCAAGATGATCAGTGATCTCTAATGATGCATGGTCAGCATGCCACTCCAACCTCTGTCTGCCTCCAAGACATTTTAACCAACCTGCTTCTCCATTGTTCTAAAGAGAGAAAATTCCAAATGTTCCACTTTACCAGTAAAGACACAGGAGCTAGATGCTGTGGTGAAAGCCTTATAGTTCAGAGAGGCAGAGAAAGCACCCAGCTGACCTTCCTTCTCAGCACGTCTCAGAAGGAAAAGCCCTTCATACTCAGCTCACATCCCAGAAGGAAGAAGTTCTTTCTCCTTCTCCATGCTGTCTTAAATACCCTTCAACCCAGTGACCCCCTATCTACTTCTTATGCATCTGTCTATCTGCCCTCTGAACTTCTTCTATGTTTTTTTTCCGTGTTTACTTCCTGTCAGTTTGGTTGCATGATCCACCTCTTGACCTAGGGTTAAATTTATTTAATCCTATTTACAGAAAGCTCTTAGATTAAAGGTGTTTGCTAGGGCTAAACCATGTCATAAGTACTTGTTTACAGAACAAAACAACAACCTACAGACTAGGAAAAGATCTTCATCAACCCTACATCCCACAGAGGGCTAATATCCAAAATATATAAAGAACTCCAACAAACCAAATAATCCAGTTGAAAAATTGGATACAGAACTAAACAGAGAATTTTCAACAAAGAATAATGAATGATGTAAAACATTTAAAGAAATGCTCAACACCCTTAGTCATCAGGGAAATGTAAATAAAAAACAACTCTGAGATTCTGTCTTATACCCATCAGAATGGCTAAGACCAAAAACTCAGGTGACAGCACATGCTGGCAAGGCTGTAGAAAAAGGGGAACCCTCCTCCATTGCTGGTGGGAGTGCAAACTTGTACAACCACTTTGAAAATAAATCTGGCACTTCCTCAGACAATTTGAAGTAGTGCTACCTCAAGACCCAGCTATATCAATCCTGGGCATAGACCCAAAAGATGCTCCACCATACACTAAGGACATTTGCTCAAATATGTTCATAACAGCTTTATTTGTAACAGCCAGACTCTGAAAACAACCTAGATGTCTTCAATCAAAGAATAGATTCAGAAATTGTGCTATATTTACACAATAGAATACTACTCAGCTCTTAAAAACAGGAGATCATGAAATTTTCAGGCAAAACAAATAGATGGAACTAGGAAAGATCATGCTGAGTGAGGTAACCCAGAACCAGAAAGACACACATAGTGTACACTCACCTATAAGCAGATATTAGCCATATAATACAGGATAAATATCCTACAATCCACAGACTTAAGGAACAAGTGGACTCTAGGGAAGATGCTTAATTCTCATTCAGAAGGGCAAACAGGATGCAAAGTGAAGAAATTATTTTAAAAATATCAATTTAAATTTTAAAAAATACCAGAAAGCTTTAGGATCAAAAATTGAGCCGTGCCACAATTAGAAACAGGTTTTTACAATTCACAATCTCAGGGTTCACAATGGGATCAAATATCCTGCAACGCTTTTCCTGCTTATGGGCAAACAAGGCATTCCTGTAGTCAGTAAAGGGAGAAAGGCTGAGAGCTGGTTTAAGCAAGTTGCTCTTGGGCGAAGCAGCTCCACTTGATGATCCTTCTAATCCTGAGCTTGTCTGTATTCAAACAATAGACTGCTCTTAGGAAACACGGGCTCAGAGACACCCGCAGAACTTGCAAGGGATTATATTGTCACCTTTAGAAATGAACAGAGATAGTCTTAGACAGCCTATTTCCATCTTTCTGCTCCAGAGAAAAATCACTGGCTGTGGCTGAACTTCATGAAGACCCAGAGGTCACTGCTGGCTGACTTCCATGCATGACTCGGTGGTAGAGTGGTTGTTCACCAGGAGAATGATCCCAGGAAGGCAGGCCTCTCAGAGAGTCCTCTAGTCCTCTATCGGGACTCTTGGCACCAAGGAACTTGACATTTAAAAAAAAAAAAAAAAAAAAAAAAAAAAAAAGACAGTAAGCCAGGAGAGGTAGTTCTTCCAGTACTTGGATTACAGCACTCAGGGAGGCAGAGGCAGGGGAATCTCTGTGAGTTCAAGGCCAGCCTGGTCTATAAAGTGAGCCCAGGACAGCCAAGGCTGCACAGAGAAACCGTGTCTCCAAAACCAGATAGATTACAGATAGGTAGGTAGGTAGAGAGAGAGAGAGAGAGGAAGAGATATAAAAAAGACAAGTAATTTTTGTTACCTTGATGAAGTACAGAACGATCTCAGGCATCTGCAATAGGAAAAGGCCACCAAAGGGATCCTGGGATGTCAATAATTGAAACATGTCCTTACACAGCCATCTCTCAATGCCAGTGCATCTGCTACAATAATGAAAAGGATTGGCAACCTATGAAAGCCCATCAAAGCACCTCCAGATCTCCTCCCTAGTCCACTACCTTCCCTCTCCTCTCCCCAACTCCAATCCCACAAAACTACAAAAAAATACCAAGAACAGCAGCTCTAGAGCCAACTGGAATAGAATTGCTTATGGCAGGTGGCACCACCTGTCCTCATTTACTTCCAGCCAAAACAATTCACTCTCCATCATTCCAAACTGTAGAAGTTTAACCAGTTCTTCATGAGATCAGTCTCATGCAGGGGAAGAGGGCACAAGAGAAAGGGCTTTAGATTCTGTCACAAACCAAGTGACAAAAACAGCAGAGCCAATAATTGCCTGTGACATCTGGTGGTGAGTGACCATCTTAGAAGCATACTTCCTTCTACGTGCTAGGCACATGCCTATATGCCAATGCTGCTGAATACAGGCTCGGGTTTGAGGGATCTTCCTGGCCCTGCTACTGCTCCCAGGGAAGACTAGAGGAAAAGCACACTCCAAGGTTGCTCCTGTGCTGAACTGCACAGCCCACTTTCTTCATTAGAGATCATTACGTTCTGTCTTCACTGCAGTGTCGCTAAACTTCTAACCCTGCTAAAAATTTCCTAGCCAAGATCTTCTGCCTCTCCTACTTCCAAATTAATTTCCTTCTCTAAATCATTTGTCCCACACCTCACTGAATCGCCGCACTCTCTATGTAATGAGTCTCTAATATTTCAGACTTTGCAGGACACCAATTGGACCACTTATCAGCCCTAATTTGCCTCCTGCTCAAAATTTCATTTTTCAATAGTCCCTGCGGATCCCTCATCTCTTCAACTGAGGAAGTTAAATGCGTTCTTTCTGTGGAAGAGGAGAACTTGAAGTAGTCATGTAGTTGAATAACGAGAGTCATTGAAACTCTATTACGATGACCTGAAAGTGTTGAAGATGTAAATGGTTAGCAGTATTGTCCCTATTATTATTAAAAATGTTTAAGTCCAAATACGACACTTCTTTTCTCCCAAGTTCTAAGTGTGCATTAGCTGTGTCAGCTCTGTGCACGAGACACATTAGGCTGCACCCTCTAAAAATTCTAGGTCCATCTCTTCGATCTCCAGAGATCATCAATAACAGCACTAAGTTACTCCCGTGGGTGCATACTGATTATATCCTTGAAGTTCAGTCCTGGAGATTGCAGTGAGGATATGTGCCTTTTAAACTGCTAAGCTGATGAAAAGTCTTAGCAGTGTTGTCTGTCACTCAACTGACAGAAAAGAGTGTCATGAGCTATATTTGGGTTTGACTTGGCCCTTATTAGGGCGTTATGTTCAGTTTGGGAATTCTAATTTTCCAAAAGGCACAGAGAAATTGGAGAAGATCCAAGACAGACGATTTGAGCAGTGAAATTGATTAAATAGGTGGAGAATGAAAACTCAGAAAAAAAGGTTAAATGAATGTTGGCGATTTATCAAAAGGAAGAGAAAAATGAGGAGAGACCAAATATCTTAAAATAAGGAAGTCATGACTTTAAGGAAATCAAGGGCCAATGCTTCAAGATACAAAGATACATCAAAGAAAGACAATATTGGATGTTTGAGTATTAGATCTAGTCTACCCATGTCTTCATTAAATTTTGAAAATAGAGAATGAGTTATCAGAATCAATTTTCTGTTATGTTCAAAAATGAAATAATTTCCATCTATATCAAATGATTTAATGTTATTAATAATTTTAAGATAAAGAATTTGAATTCCCAGAAACCAATACACCAAGGTCACCTGGCAATGACATGTATCCATAATTTGAGATTGTGAACCTTAGATCTTTAATTTTTATGTTGACCAAATCCCTCCCAGAGCTGATTTCATGTGGAAGAAGAATTCACTGTGACTGAGGTAAGGTGACCATCACTTTCCATTTTCATTATGTGAAAAGTGAGGAGGGAATTTCCCTCCAAAACATGAAGTATAATTGCCTCCAAATTAGTCTTTTTAAAAACACTTTCTGAAACAATGGGTCTAAGTTTGCTAACTCTGAAGATTATGATTTTGATTAATACCTGAGTGACTATATAGACAGTAAGACATGAAATGGACCATATAATACATATAGAGGTGATTTGTTTATGAAAGAAATGGTGGGTAGTTGGGGTAAGTTGAGTTCATAGGCCCTGTGGATTTTGCACGCAAAGAAATCCATCAGAAAGTTGATGAAGGTAGCTAGAAACTTGCACAAACCCCTGAACTCAAAGTTTAAATGTGAGCATTATTACAAGCATCTATGTGCAGCATTTGCCAGCACAGGGCAGAGGTACCTCAGAGAATATAGGTGACAGTGTCTGACAGAGACCAAAACCCCATGGAGCAGCCTTTAATGAAAAATAAACACTTGAGTAGAGAAAGCCAACTATGGCAGGGATGATTTGCACAAATAAAAAGGTTCATTGTCCCAAGAATCTACAAATATAATGAACATGTATGTATTGACTAACATAGCACTAAGAAATATATAGAAAAAAAATGTTTGAAATAGATAATCAAATACATATATAGAAAGTCAAGTAGCCAATCAGTAAATAATGGCAGAAATTATTTTAAAAATATTGGTGATAATGCATTGAGTGCTTATATTAATATTAACGAGCCTGATTTAATTCATGTTTTATATATCTTTATGTATACAAAGAAGAGAATACTGCTTGGCCCTGCAGTGACAGATGGCAGACACTAACAACAGTAGATGCAAGACTAGGAGGTTAAAGTCATCCTTGGCTACAGAGAAAATTTGAGCCAGCCTAGGCTACATTAGAACATATATTCAAAAATCTGAGGGAGTGGGATAAGAGAGCATGCACATTTTTTTTCAAATACTGATAAAACATAATAATGGTTTGAGTATTAAGAAAATAAATATATTTCCAAATATGCAGACTACTTCCTGACCCAAAGGTAGTAAAACTTGCTATCCACAACAAAAGGAAGACAGAAAATAGGTAAAGAAATACACTCATGGTATTGAAAAATACTCTTCTAAAGAATTCATAGCTAAGTTTGAAGCTAGTCTGGTCTACAAAGTGAGCCCAGGACAGGAGAGGCAGCACAGAGAAACCCTATCTCAAAAAAAAAAAAAAAAAAAAAAACCAAAACAACAGAAAAAGAATTTATAGCTACAAAAAAAAAATAATTTAAAGCATTAGAGATGTGGAACTATACTAAACATGTGGAACTAAGTGCAGTCTTTACAGAAGCAGAAGAGGCTAATCTCATGAAAATCAGGACAGAGAGATGTGCAACGAAGGAACAACCAACACCAACTATAGATACCAAAATAATGAAATGAACTGAAAATGCTCATTGGATTTACAATTTAAAAAAAAAAAAAAGTTGTTGGTGAACTTGCTAAAACCATTCCAGCAGATCAGACTATTTTTTTTAATAAAAGAATTAAGATGCTATTGGTAGAAGGCACTTCTAAAACGTGAAGAAGTAAAAAATTGGAAGTTGAGAACACTCTTTTTGGATGCTTAAATAACTATGAGAGAAAAGTACAAGAGTAGCCAGATTAGGATGCAGGATCAACAGAGACTTATTTCATTTGCATATTTTTTTAATTGGAAAGACTTAAATATGTAAATGGAGAACACATATGAAGCCATTAGAAAAGAAAGAAAGATACTACCATGTAGGAAAGCTTAAGAAGGAACAGTTCATAGGAACATAATGTAACACAGGACAGGGTAGAGTAAGGGTGTTGATAGAGGGCTAGCAGGAGAACATGACACCCTCCATCCTCTCAGACAAGAGGGAATGAGACTGGACGAGGACTTAGTAGTTTAGAGGGACATAGAGGATAATGTCCTATCTGTAAAGGAAGAATCAAGTAAATCTTCTGAAAAGAAATGGAGGTACAGCTGATCATGCCATATCATTAAGTATATAAGTCACTAAATACTAACTGGTAAATACTAGCTAGTTTGGGTGAGACTGAGAGGAGAGGAGGAAGGAGGCTGGGATCAGGCTGTAAACAGATTAAATAAGTAAGTAAATGAATGAATAAATAGAGAAGAAAAATACTAAATAGTTTACTTCTGTGAAGAACTACTAATCTTATAGTACATAGTAGAACATAGGTGTTATTGTTTTCTCTTACTGCCATATTTAATGATGAACCCAAGGCACAAAGAGGCTATTCAAATAAACTCTGTAAGTCATACATGCATTGGTGAGGGCAAGACCTAAGTCCAGGAATTCTGGCTCTAAACACTGTAGCATATATGTATAATATATAATTCACATAAAATTAAGTCTAGTCTTTTGTTGTTGTTTGTTTCTCTCTTTGGGTTTAGGGACTAAACATCCAGACGTTAAAAAGCCAAGTGCAGTTGATGAAATCAAGCTGGAGTGCATCATAGCCGTCTTATTGGAGTTCTATTGTTTCTATTCCCCACCACCTATTGATCTTAGCTGGGGGAGCCGCCACGACCTGGCCCAACTTGCCCCCTCCATCAGGGGTAATTTATAAGCCTGTTGAGAGGGGCTGTGAAACTGATGAACCCCGTGGGCAGGTGGAGTAGGCCCTATGATTGATTCACTCCCCGCTCAGCCAGTTCCCCTTGCTCAGTCCACGCTGCCTCCCTTGCCATATTCATCCATCACCCAGCAAATATCATCAACAGCCTAGACCGCAGGACTCATCTTGTGTTTTCTTTTTACATGGGATTTCTTAAATGCATTGTTTCTGGCTCGTTTCTGCACTCCTCTCACATGACAACAGGTGGAACCAGGTGTCTCAAGTTCTCTGGGAGTGGGAAGGGGGCACACTTTCACAGTCAGGTGGGGCTTCTCAAGAGAACCTGTCTCTCCAGGACATGGATGACGAATAAGTCATGCACCTGTGAATATCTTCAAGGAAGCATTTCTAAGCTGTTTGCCCTGGTGTAGCCCTTTTGGAAAATGCTCAGTAGATCCCCAAAACACAGTGGCAAATCTTTCTGTTTTTCCCTGGAACAGAATCTATATGTCACTTAGAAACAGCTACAAAATATTCTGTCGGGAAGCCAGCAGAGATTTTGCAAGAAAAGTGAGCATACTGTCACAGGATTGTACAGAACCGTGTAAGAAGAGAAGACAGAGCATATAAAAAAGAAAGCATGCTTCATCCATAAAAAGAAAGTCAGATTGCTCTTTTACTATTCCCTGCTCTCAGTGCAAAAGGGTTAAGTCTCTGCTAACTTGAGGGAAAGTGGCTGGGATGCGTCATCTTCCATAAACTTACTGGTCCACAGACCAGATCCTCTTGTCCTCATTCTTTGCAGAGGAGCCCAAGCCCCAGATCATAGATTGCTGACTCACAGCTGATTTTCTCCTCAAGAATTTCCCTCAGCCAAAGGGAAAAGCTTTACTAAGGGATCAGTATGGTAGTGCACAACTTCCCTGATTTATTAAAGGGTTACATCTTTTTAGGTCCTTTAGGAGCCACGTATGTCATAGGTCAATGTGTGTTAAATACACGTAACCTACTGAACATCACAGCTTAGCAACACAATGACCTGCAGGGTACCTGCTGTTTCTCTGACTGTTGCATGGCTGACTGGAAGATGAAGCTGACTGCTACTGTCAAGGACAGCGTTCTCAAGGGAGGATCAAGACCACATTGGAGAGCTTGGAGAAAATAATCCAAAATCAAAACTCAAAATATTATTTCTATGAACATCTGTGGTTTTTATATCACATAAAATGCAAAACTCACAAATTGAGCCATCACAGACTGAAGGACACTATACAAAGGCCTAGACCCTTTTCCTCAGTTAGGGGCTGTTCTCTACCGGCAGGAATAACGGTCCCAAACAATGATGAGTCAAGTGGGAGGACTGGGAATGAGAAACCAAGAAGAAAAAAAGCAATATCTGGGGCTAAGAAGTAGTGCATACACTGATGACTTATGCCAAGCAAGTTTATTAAGAAGTACAGCATCTTATATACAGTTTGTGGGGATAAGGTCAGCAAAGAGCTAAGTCAGACAGTGATGGTGAAGGGAACACAGCATACCTCAGACACAACTGCCTAAGGAATGATAATCACAGCCCCGGGGGGAAGAGTTGTTCTCTAGAAGCTGCACTCTTGACTCCTATGAGGCACTGGCTCCAACCCTAAACGAGTCTTGCCAAGTCCACTCCTGGACAAGGACACAAAACTAAAGTTCCCTTTGTCCTTTCATCAGGGTTCAAACAAAAGCCTGGGTTGGTTCAACTCCCCTCAAGGGGCTACTCTGAGGGGCCACCCCAGCTGTTAGAACTCTCTGTGAGATCAACTAAGCCCTTTGTTGTGACTTTACAGTCACTCAACTTTTCACACTACCTGGCTCTGCTTCTCTCACTCCATCATCACAGAGGTTGAAACCAAGAGGGCTCCCAATAAGCCTCAAGCTTCTAAATCATGATCTTCCTAGGTACCTCACTCATGGCTGAGAAAATAGAGGTTCCAGAGGGTTAAGAGATATTAAATTCATCAGGACTAATCACAGCAATAGTAATTAGAGTCAAATGTTTGCGAAGTCAAAATAAGAAGGAACCATTTAAAGCAAAATAAAATGAGCTGGCCAAAGGACCAGTCACTTTTCAAATGCAATGCATTAACTGTTCCAAACATTAGTAGAGCTCATGTAATCTCCTGGTCTCCATACAAGTTACATCTGTGTGCTTGAGATCACCCCAAATGGAGCTTCCTGGATTCCTTTTGGTTGTTGTTGTTGTGTTTTGTTTTGTTGGGTTTTTGTTTGTTTTGTTTTTTTGTTTTTTTTGTTTTTTTTGAGATAGGGTTTCTCTGAGTAGCCTTGGCTATCCTGGACTCATCTTGTAGAGCAGGCTGGCCTCAAACTCACAATAATCCACCTGCCCCTGCCTCCCTAAGTGCTGAGACTACAGGCATGTGCCACTGTGCAAGGCTTCCTTATGTTTCTAAGGTGTTAGAAATGATGCTGGTGTGTCTTCCCATTTCTAAACATGCCTATATAAAAATAAACAGAAGAAAAACAGAGAGGAAGAAAAAGACACATTAGAGAGAATAGGAACAAAAGGAAAACAAGGTTTGGTAACAGATGAATTTGAATGGGGCAAGATAATAAACCATTACATCAGATATGAGCATTCTGTTAGTCAGATCATCATCACTGTGGCAAATGCCTAGGAGAAGTCAGCTCAAATGGAATTTATTATGGTTCAAATTCTCTAAGGTTCTATTCTATGACCCTGTATATCCCTGGGTCTGTAAGCAGAGTATCATGGTGGCAGGGGACATGGGCACGTGGTAGTAGAAAACTGTTCACCTCATGGTGGCTGAAAAGTGAAAAGAAAGTGACAGAAACAGGTCAAGGGTCACTATCCCTTCAAGGATACACTCTTTTTCCTGTTGTTTGTTTTGTGTTTGATTGTTAGTTAGTTAGGCATGGTGGTACACATCTATAATCCTAGCATTCAGTAGGCAGAAGCAGGAAACTTGCTACATATTTATGCCTGCAAGGAATAAATAATGAATTCTACACCAACCCAGGCTACAAAATGAGACCTTAAGGATAAACTCTTAACGATCTAACTTTCTTCTACTAAGCCCCACCTCCTAAGTGTCCCACCCCTCCCAACAGTGCCACAGACTGAGCACAATGCTTTCAGGTCTTGCAAAGTGCAAATTATATTCCCCCTTCTTCCATGTATGGGGAGGGCAGGAGCCCCACAATGAGACCAACAAAACTAAAAAGTCTGAGCCCAGGGTGTCCTGCAGAGACTGATGTACCAACCAGGACTATGCATGGAGAAGATCTAGACCTCCCTGATCAGAAGAGCAGGGGCTATCTCTTTCATGAACTCCATTGCCTGCTCTTTTTGAGCACTTGCTCCTGGAGATGCAGCCTTGCCAGGCCACAGAGAAAGAGGATCCAGGCCATCCTGATGAGACTTGATAGCTAGGGGCAGATGGCAGGGGAGAAGAATACTAGGGGAAGGGGATGGGAGGAAGAAGGAAGAAGGGTGAGACTGGGAGGAGTTGAGGGAGGGGGCTGCAATCAGACATACAATGAATAAATTGTAAAAAAAAAATGCAAAAAGTGTAAATTATAACAAGGATTTCCAGGGAAATGAGCCATGACTTTGTTTTCTATGTTCATGAAGACAAACTGCCTTTGCAATTTGGTTGTGAACATTTTCACAAGAACCTGGCCACCAGTGTCACAAACTAACTGGCCTTGGATCAAGTTTCAGCCATGTGAATGGTTTAGAGCCATTGGTTTGGCCTCTGGGTACACTGTAAAAGTAACTAAAACTGGACAGCATTAGACTTAGTCATATTATGAGCCACTGAGCACTACCAGATGGCACTCATTTATATGAAGTGCCTGTCTCCTGGGCTTGTGAGTGTGACACCCCTTTTGACTAACCTATGACTATCCCATCCTTTTTTAAAGTTTTACTTTATGATTTGTTCATTTATTGTGGTAACTGCACTTTCAGTATTTTTTAATTATTATTTGCTAATGTATTTAAATCCTGAGTTCTGTTTCTTCTCCCTTTTCCCCTCCCAGATTCTCTCCCCAGATTTACTCCTCCTCCATTTCCCTTAAGAAATGGGCAGGTCCCCCAGGAATATCAACCAAACATGGCATATCAAGTTGCAATGAGACCAGACACTTCTCTTCATATTAAGGTTGGATAAGGCAACCCAGAAGAAGAAAAAGAGTCCCAAAAGCAGGGTAACGAGGAAGAGACAGCCCCTGCTTCTACTATAAGGAGCCCCACAAGAATATCAAGCTACATAGCCATAAAATATAGAGAGTGCGTTAGTCAGACCCAGGCAGGCTCCCTGATTGTCAGTTCAGTCTACGCAAACTGCTGTGAGCCCAGGCTACTTGATTCTGTGGTTTTTCTTATGGTGTCCTTGAACCCTCTGGATCCTATAATTCTTCCTCCCCCTCTTCTGCAGGGTTCTCTGATTTCTCCCTAACATTTGGCTGTGGGTCTCTGCATCCTTTTCCATCAGTTGCTGGATGAAGCCTCTGTGATGACAATGACGCTAGGCTCCTATGAGAATTCTTTCTAAATGTTGGTTCCTATATCCTTTCAAGTAGATGCTGTATTGATTTAGTTCTTGTTAGCTCAATGGGACAAAAATAAAATTACAAGAAGCATGTTAAGCACACGAACTTCCTCCAGAGAGGGTAGTACCTTTGATAACAACAAAAGGGGCAAGAGAGATAGTCCAGCTAGGATAAAGGCATTTTTGTCTTAACCCATAAGCACATCCCTTTCTTATGGCCAAAATTACAATCTTGCTGCCGCTGAGAACCATGCTCCCATCAGTAAATTCCCAATAAACCCCACTCTGCGCCATCCTAGATCAATCTGCCTCTTTCTCTGGTCTCCTGGCACCTTGGGGCCAGCGGGCCTCATAGACTAGTATGGAGCTAGCTATTCTGTACCAAGCAGGGGAGAATAAATCAGCCATGCTCTAAAAAGAATACAAGGAAGCTGGCGACTGAAGAAAGAGCTGAAACTCTGGTTGACATATGAGAGTTTAAGGGTAGAGAGACCATTTCTACATGTCATTAGAAAATCTCAATGGCCAAGAATTTTCTCTTTACAGGTAGATATTGGGAAATAATTTGCAGTGTTACGAAAATATTTCTTCTTTCTTTTCACTTCATAGCAGTCATCAACAACCAATGCTGTTCTTGCAGCTGTGAAAAACCAGTCTTCCCTACTCGGTATCCTTGAGAGAGTATATGTACACGGCAGAGGGTGATACATCTCAACCTTGCTTTTCATTATGCTTGAGCCAGAGTGAGTTTCTGGAGATGGAATCGAGTGAAAAAAAATCATTCCCCTTAATTAATGTAAAATTGGAAGGTCTATGCTATCGGGTCTGCTGCCTGAGATTCCTATCTTTTGTGTATGCTCAGATATTGCTTATACTCCATTCCCTGCCATTAAAAACTATGCTTAGTTTACTAATTGAGAATTCTATTTCCTGGGTGCACTTTGCTTAGTTTAGCTCTAAAAATATATTTTATAGATGACTGACATCTTGGGGATGAGGCAGAAAGTTGGATCTAGGATAATTGTGCTGATAATTACAAAATTCTGCCCATCATCACCCTTCTCAATGTCTCAACTTCAGGCTCCTCCTTATCATCATCATGAAACACCTAGAGGTACTTAATAATTATCACTCTTCCAAAAATCATAATTTTAACAATGCAGTTGTCACCAAGATGGGAGACCTCCATAATGGGTGAATTTCTACTTGGAGTCTCCCATTACCTGGGCATGCAGAGGTTGGCAGATACCACAGCAAACATGTGGATATCAGAGGACAGTGTACAGGAGTTGGGTCTCCCCTTCTCACAGGTGAGTCTTAGAGATCAAATTCAGGTCATCATGCTTGGTGGCAAGTCCTTCTTTCCATAGAGCCATCTCACTACATCAGGTCTTATACTTTTCCTTCTCTTGTACCACCAACACCCGGTTCAGCCAAGTGCCTTCTAGATGCTTCTAAATGTCAAATGCAGAAAACATGAAGAATGGTTAAATTATACAATATTACAATAGTCCACAAACTTTAAAGGAAAATACAACCTACTTGTATCAATGTAGCATTGCTCGTGAGGTCGAAACATTATGCAAACATTATATTACAAATATTAATAATCTAACTCACCCACCAAGACTTTTTTTTTTTGGTGTTCACTTTAGTTTGCATATAAATACTAACTGTATCAGGGGCTAGGAGGATGGCTCCTCTATGGATTGCTTTCCATGCTATCTTAAGAACCTGAGTTTGAAACCCTCTTCACCAAAACCCAGGTAAAAATACCAGGCATGATAGAATTCACTGAGATTCCTGGGTCTTATTGGCCAAGCCTACCCTAACCAGCACATGTCAAGCCAAGTGAGAGACCCTGTTTGAAAAATCCAGATGGATAGCTTCTGAGCAATAATACCTGAGGTTGGCCTCTGGCCTCTACACACACACCTCATCCTGAACACACACACACAGGTATACATGCTCATACATAAATACACACATACATGCTTACACATACTCACACATTAAGATAAAAGCACTGCAGCTGCTTTCAATAGGAGAGAAAAGATTATATTCAGACAATGGAAATGAAGCAGAACTAAGAAGACACATCAATGGAAGAAGGGAGATACAGCAGGACAGACAGGTGCGTGGTGACATCACAGACCAGGAGTTGAGTTAAAGTAATACTGAAGCTATATTCTCCAGATAGCAAACCATGGGGTGTGAATGTGCAAATAACACACTTTATTCAAGAGGCAAATATAAATGACTCAGCTACTTGTTTCTACATTCTGGGCCACTTGCTTCAACATTCTGGGCTATGGCTTTGCCTCTCCTAGCCTAGAAATCTGCGCCAGTAGTACTTCACAAGACTTCAGTCCTAGGAGGACTAGGTCACTTTTCAGGCAGGATGACCTTCCATGTGGAAGGACCTATAGTTGAGAGACAAGAAGCAACATAATATATTGTAAAAGTAACTTTTATTCTCTAGATGTAACTGTCATCTTGGAGGCTTACTACATCCATTTGCTAACCTAGGCCTAGTCCTGGAAGCCTCTAGCCTCCATATAATTTAATCTGGGTCTAGAATATTTTCAGTCTCTGATACTTACTGCTAAATAAGCTCACCCTTTCTAGCTATTTCTAAATTCTGGCTGGCTGGTTCAACTCAGCTGCTCTGGCTCAAACTCCTCTCTTAGCTGACTTATTCAAACGGACTTCTCTCACTTATAAGTGAATTGTTCTACTTGGCCTTAAACTAACTCTAGCAATCTGTTCTAACCTTCAGCCTCCTTCTCGTTCTCTGGTTCATTCTGTCTTTACCTGTGTCTATCTTATTCTCTCCTCAACCTGTCTATGTAAAACTCTCCCAGTAAAACTGCCTCTGAAGCCAGGCATGGTAGTACATGTCTTTAATCCCAGGACTTGGGGAGGCAGAGGCAGATGGTTCTCTGTGAGTCTGAGGCCAGCCTGGTCCACAAAGCAAGTCCAGGACAGTCAAGGCTACACAGAGAAAGCCTGTCTCAAGAAAACCAAAAAAGATGCTATACCATACCACAAGGATACTTGTTCAACTATGTTCATAGCAGCTTTATTTATAATAGCCAGAATCTGGAAACAACCTAGATGTCCCTCAACTGAAGAATGGATAAATAAAATATGGTACGTTTACACAACAGAATACTACTCAGCTACCAAAAACAAGGAAATCATGAAATTTTCCTTGTGTCCTTGTGGAGCTCCTGTCCCTCTGTGTCCTTCTATTCCCCCCCCCCAACACACACCTCTTCCATAGGACTCCCTTCACTTTGCCCAAAGTTTGGCTGTGAGTCTCAGCATCTGCTTCAATCCCCTGTTGGGTGGAGCTTTTTAGAGAACCCTGTATAGAAGATCCCATTCCGTTCCCTCTCTTCCACCACTTTTGGTGTCTATCCTGCTTACCATTCAGAATGAGATTTAAGCATCCTCCCTAGGGTCCTCGTTGTTTAGCTGACTCTGATCACTTCCCCCTAATGAGACTGCCTTACTTGGCCTCAGTGGATGAAGGTGAGCTCAGTCCTGATGTGATTTGATGTGCTGGGGTGGGGCCTCCATTTTTCTGAGAAAAGGGGAAGGGGGATAGGGAGAAGAAAGTGGGAGCATTGGACAGGGAGGAGAGGAGAGGAGGGAGGAGCTACGATCAGAATGTAAAGTGAATAAATTAAAAATAAATTTAAAAAGAATAAAACGAAAAGAAAAAAGAAAAAAAATGCCTCTGAATTCCACAAACTGAACTGCCAGAAACTCCACTCCACTCCACTGTACTGGCTCTCAACTCACTGACTAAACCCAACTGACTGAACAGCGCTGACTAGAACTCAGAGATGTACATACCTCTGTCTCCTGAGTACTAGAGATAAAGGCCTGTACTACCATGCCTGGGCCTAAGCTTTGCTTTGCCATTTTTTGTTTGTTTGCTTGTTTTGTTATTTGAAATAGGATTTCTCTGTTTAGCCTTGTCTGTCCTTACTCTGTAGACCAGACTGGCTCAAACTCACAGTGATCTGCCAGCCTTTGCCTCCTCGAGGGCTGGGATTACAAGCGTGCACCACCGCTCCCGGCCCTAAGTTTTTCATTACCTAAAACTTGCTTCATATCAGGCTGACTTTGATCTGAGAGATCTGCTCACCTCTATCTCCTGGGATTAAGGTTGATCACACAGACCCAGGTCTTTGGATGTGATCTCTCACCAGAGCAACCATTTTCTGAATTAAAATTTCTCTACAACTTATTGCCAAAATAAAGCTGCCTGGGTTATATGGAAGATATCTGGAAATCTCCTCCTTGGTGTGCGGGTTCTTTTAACTGAGAGGCAGCCTGGCACTGAGATGGCAGTCAAATCAATTCTGTGGTTCCCGATCTCCACGTCCAGTTTAGCGCCATCACCAGTCACACTCTTGATTATGTTCTTCCACACCTTGGTTCTGCCGATATGTCTGCTAAATGGAACAGTTAATTCAATAAACTCCACCTCATTATCTAGTATTTTTGCCTCACATCGTTCTGTTGGCTGGGATTTTGATCTCTTAAGCAGCTGCATTCCTTCTGTTAGGAGAATCGCTTTCACCTGTGTTACTCTTACTCCTAGCCATGTTCTGTCTCGTGGCAGAAACACTGTGGTTATCAACTCCTTGAACAGTCATCTTATCGCTGTGTTCTTAGTCTCCAACATCAAATCCCGACAGGAAACCATTAAACTAACAGAGAAAGGTCACCGTGTTGCCTGTCACCCTTTGGACTTCATCTGTCAGAAAATGGCATTTACCAAAAGCCCCCAGGGGTACAGAACAGTGTGACAAGAATGAAGATGACCATGTGGCCTCTTCTTGGGAGTCCCTGTGCAGCTACTAATGGAAAGACTAGGCTGCCAGGCTACTGAGGGGATGGTGGGATCGAATCTCCAATGCTATATCTCCACCAAAAATAAAAACAAAAAGAAATCATCAAAATGCATGAGCTGTGGCCTTGTCTCCAGAGCTCTGAAAGAATGTTGGCAGTAAAAAGCATAGTAGGTTTGTCATGTTTGTGCTCTACTCCAGAAACCTGAGCCACACAGGACCCTTCATAGAGTCTGGGTGTGATCCTGTGTTCATACCTATGGAGATATACTTGAGGAGAAATGAAGACAGTGGGGAGGGGACAGGGAACAGGAAGCTGGAAACTTTGGGCCTGGAAACTAAATGCATGTTGGACAGTTCTACCATGGTTAGTCCAGTGGTAGGAAGGGAGACTCAGTTCAGTAGCACTAATTGCCACTTGAATGGCATACCTATGTCACCCTGTCTGCCTTTATTCTGTGGGAAGTTGTCAGTTCAACTCTTCAATGGGCAGGTTTGTTATCAGCAAGTGGTTTACAGCCCCTGGGCTGTGCATTAATTAAAATGGCTTTGTGTGGATTCTTATTCATTAGCATGCTGCTTCTTTAATCACCGCCTCTTCAGCCACCAGGACAATCTATAAATCTCCTCAAATATGAAATAATGAAGTGGAATGGTTCAATTTATTATAATGTAATAAGTCAGGATAATGTGGGGGTGGACAGGGCGGCACTAATGCAGGCTGCCTGCCCAGTGCCGCCCTCCTCATTACCTGAGGCACCCGGGACACACAGCATCAGATAGAACCAGCTAGGCCATGGCATAGCATAAGCTCTGCATGCTCTTTGCATCTCTCATCCAGATAGCGATCTAAGGGAAAAAAAAAGAGATAAAAATCACTGGCCTATAAGTTCCCCATGATGACCACTTATTCCACAAAGCCTGTGGCTGTAGAAGTCCGTGTCCTTGGCAGCATCTAGTAAGCTTTGCAGAGTAACTAAGCACAAAGCTGAGCAGACCCATGACCTCTTCTTCCTGCAATGAGGATGCTCAAGCAGAAGGTGCCTGGACAGAGACACAGAGTCGGGAAGGGATTCAAACTCAGCTCTTCTGCACAGAAACCTGAACTTTTCCATTTGCCTATGGGGCCTCACCTGAACTTCACCCATGACTCACTTGCAGGCATCAAAACATGCATAGCACAACTCCACCCAGATGAACGAGGGCAGATTCCCTAGGCTGAATCTCAGCCATTACAAAAATGGTTTAATTCTAACCTTTAGTACCAAGAACAACGGCTCCATTTATAAGAATCCCCAGTACTGGTTGGCAAAACATATCAATCCTCTATAAAGGATTGATTGACTAATCTGAAGGCATGGAACCTAATAATTGTTCTCATTGGTGTTTTGTTTTGTTTTAAGGCCCAAACTGGCTTCAGTCAGGCTTGCCTCAGTCTCCAGAGTGTGAGGATATAGAAATGCATCATCACATCTAGCTAAAAATGGGTATTCTTACTACATTTCACAAAAGATTCTTAAGATAAAGCATGTTTGACATCACTGAGCTGCCTCTGAAACATCTAGTCCTCCTGAGCCTTCCACCAAAAGTAGATGACTATCAATTCACAACATACACAGTACATACCATTTGTATGGCTGACTCACTTCCACCAGGGAATCCAGATTTACCTGCAAAACTATGATGAATGTAAGCAACTTTATGACAGTATAAATTTCTGTGTGCTAATTATAGATTCCTGCCTTTTCTCATTCATTGATTCTTAATAGCTCTAGGTCCCCAGAGCTCTCCCTTAAGTGGCATTAGTAGAAAACAAACATGAGACTTACGGGGTTTTTCCTATTCTGTGCTAATTCTCTAACTCTGTGATACTCTGTGTCTTAGTTAAGGTTAATATTGCTACAATGAAACATCATGACCAAAGGCAACTTTGGAAGGAAAGGGTTTATTTAGTTTACATATTCTGAACTGCAGTCCATTGACAGAAGCCAGGAGAGGAATTCAAAAAGAATTCAGGCAGAGAGGTAGGAACTGAAGCAGGGGCCATGGAGGAGTGCTGCTTACCAGCTGACTCCTCATGTAAAATTCAGCTTTCTTATAAAACCAGGGACCATCTTCCCAGGGGTGTGGCATCACCCACAATGATCTTGGCTTCCCTCATCAACCACTAATTAAGAACATGTCCTACATTCTTGCCTGCCTATAGCCCAAGCTTATGGAGGCATTTCTCAATTGAAGTTCTCTCCTCTCAGATGACTCTAGCTTGTGTCCAGTTGGCATAAAACTAGACAGCACAGCCTGCAAGAAGAAACTAGAAGCACACCCTAACTCTCAGAAGAAAATAGTTACATGCTTCAGACTAGAGTCCTGGTCTCAATCAGCTGAATGCTCACTGAGAGACCAGCTTTCTCACCATCCATCTATCAGGTTCATCAATGGCTCACAGAAAGAAGATCCCTGGTTTTACACTGTCAGAAAGACCCCAGAGGCAGCCATGGAGGAATCAGTCCTGGCTAAGGAGGAACATAGATAGCTAAGTGGCCAGAGCTTCCCAAATTCATGCATTTGGAATCTGAGTTTGCTGAGAGTTTTTATCAACTTACCTGGATGACAAATGTTGAGCACTGGTGCCTGATTTTACTTGACATTCGCTGGCAAAGGATGAATGGTTCTGCAGCTCCACTGCCAAGTATGGCCCTGCTGTTCTCTGTAACCTAAGCCTAGCTTTTCTTCCTAGAAGGGCAAGGGAGGGCAGGATCTTGGAGCTAACATTAATCTACAGTTTCGCAAATGGGCAACACAAGGACAGGGTGGTCTAGAACTAATGAGTGAAGTCTTTGAAGACAATTAGGTCAGAGGGTTTCTCTCTCTCTCTCACTCTCACTCTTTCCTTTCCTCCCTACCCCTCTCTTCCTTTTACATGTAAGAATATAGCAAGATAGTCACCTGCAAACAGGACACAGGCACTCAGTGGACAACCAGACACCATGTCAACCAATGCCTTCAGCTTCTTTCTAGAACTGTGAGAAGCAACTGTTGTGTAACAAGTTACAAAGTCTGTGGTAACTTGATAAAAAAAAAAAAAAGGCCAAGTAAAGATATAACACTTGCCACCTACGAATCTACTAGCATACTTACATATTTATTGCATTTATTTCTGGATACTTATCTCCTCTTGCTAGCAGATAAGCCCCACAACAGCAGAAATTGTGATCTGTTTTGCTTACTAATGCATCTGAACTGTTTCTGATAGTGCCTGCCAGAGCAGATTCTAAACCGTTGGTGAGTGACAGCAAGCATGGGAAACCAGACAGTGGATTCACCCTTCTATAGTCTTGCTCCAGCAGAAAGAAGACACATGAGAAAGGGAAAATATGTGCCCTTTCCATGTCCCTGTCTATACTGTTTGTGTAAGGAGCTTTGGATTGTCTTCACAAGCAAGAAGCAAACTATAAAAACACAAGTTTAGTCTGCCTACTGACCTCCAGGCTGGCTGTATCCTGCTACCTTTCTGTATGAAAGACATTTTTATTTCCATTCCTTGATGGCTAAGGCATTGAGAAGTCGGGTCTCACAACAGGATATTGGTTGTTCTTGCTTAACCAGGTGACAAATAACATGCTTAATAAATTATAAATGATAAAATATTACAGAAAACCTGATATCAATTTTAATACTTTAAAATGATTTATTAATATGTTTTCACACTATTTGAGGTGTCTGTTATTTCTCAAGTTGCAACGACACACTGTGAATGAGAAAGGAAAACTGGACAAGGTGAATAAAGGGAGAAATGAGGCTATCTTGATGGATGGAGTGTGATGAGAAAGATCCATACGAGCTGTAACAAAGGATGAAGCACCACTATTTTGCATAATATCTAGATATCTTTGGAACCTTTCTGCCATCTTACCTTATTAGAAGATAGCAGAAGATCATAGAGCCTTCAACGCAAGCATTTCTAAGCTCCTCTCCTACTAATGAAGCCATTCATTCTGTTAATATTCATGATTTTACATCTTGCCTGTACTTCAGATATGGTACCTCTGACACAAGTATGAAGAAGCCTATGCATTGGATGGATGGATGGTTGTATAAATGCATTTGCTGGTATTCATGCCTTCCCCACGCAGTCACTCTCTGCTTACATGTGGACTCTGCTCTTTAGCCTAAGGATCAGAGCCAACCTCAGAAAGGCATAAGGTCTCAGGCCATTAATTTGGGTAGCAAAAGAATCAGCCAGAATAATGACACTAAAGGGGCCACCTTACACTTAGCAACTTTCATTTTGTCACAGGAATTTCAGAATCAAAATTTAAACATGTGCTAGAAAAAGGGAATGGAAAGCCATTGAGGCCATTGCTCCCTCATACCACGCCCTGCCCCCTACACACACACAAACATATCAGTGCAGAACTGGTATTTCTAGTTGTTTGCGTATCCAGAGGTGAGTTAATAGCACTGGCATCATGTACTGGCTTCATACGTGTGTGCTGAGTGGACTCAAGCAGTATTAGAAGCAAACAGTACAAGGGAGAGTCCTGAAAGGATTCTAGCACTGGCTCAAAGCCTAGTGCCACCCCTCACAACTGGCTTTCATGATGTGAGCAAGATATGCAATACCTTATGTCTCAGTCTCTTCAGCTGGAAAATAGGAAGCAATAAACATTTATCTCTTGCGGAACTGTTACGGAAATTAACTGAGTCACATATAGGCAAAGGACTCAGAAAAGGGTCAAGCATTCAGCTAGTGCTGTGTCCTATTTTCTGTCAACAGTCTTATATGACTCTCACTTGAGTCACAGGAGTTCAGATTCTGTCCAGCCATTTCCCAGCTTTGTCTGGAGGCTCAGATTGATGACGTTATTTTTGGGTTCTCAACAATAAAAGGGAGATGATTGCATCCATATTCAAAAGTAGTTGAGAGGAGCTAGTGACAAGAAACTAAAATTTAGTATCTGGTACACTGTTACTGCCTCAAAACAGTACTGGAGGCAATAATAATTAGCATTACCAGTATTGCTTATGATATCCATGTTAGTCAGCACCCCAATTACTGTGGAGAATGCCAGAGAGAAAAAAGCTCACAGTTTGAGAAGCCTCAGTCCAGGTTTGTCTTAGTTACTGTTCTATAGTTATGAAGAGACACAAGAACGATAGCAACTCTTACAGGGTCTTTTCTGAGACTGACATGCAACCAAGGACCATGTATGAATGTAACCTAGAACCTCTGCTCAGATGTAGCCTGTGGTAACTCAGTAACCAATTGGTTTCCCATAGTGAGGGGAACAAGGACTATTTCTAACAGGAACTCAATGACTGGCTCTTTGGCCTCCCCACCCCCCAAGGGAGGAGCAGTCCTGTTAGGCCACAGAGGAGAGCTTTGCAGCCAGTCCTGAAGATACCTGATAAAACAGGATCGGATGAATGGGGAGGAGGTTCTCCCTATCAGTGGACTTGGCAAGGGGCATGGTGGAGATGCGGGAGGGAGGGAGGGACTGGGAGGGAATGAGGGATCGGGACACGGCTGGGATACAGAGTTAATAAAATGTAACTGATAAGAAAAAAATAAGATAAAATTTAAAAAAACTAATAAAAAAATCATTTAATTGGGGCTGGCTTACAGTTTCAGAGGTTTAGTCCATTATCATCATGGCAGGATGCATAACAGCATGAACGTATGCTGGAGAGGAGCTGAGAGTTCTATATTGAGATCCTAAGGAAGAAAGAAGAGACAGACACTGAGCCAGGCTTGGGTTCTTGAAACCTCAAGACACACCCTCAGTGACACACTTCCTACAACAAAGCCACATCTCCAAATCCTTCTCAAGTAGTGCTACTAACTGATGACCAAACATTCAAAATATACAAGCCTATGGAGCCATTCTTGTTCAAATCACCACAAGGTTCCAGTGTACTCAAAGCTTTTAAGTCTGAGTTATGCCAATACATCATGGTGGAGAATATGTGACTGGGTCAACCTACACTCCTCATGAAATCCAGGAATTTCAAAAGGAAAAAGGAAGGAAGGATACTATCCCAATAATTTTCTTAATGGTACATTCTGAGTGATCAGAAGGTCTCCCACTATACTCAACCTCTTAGTGGTTCTACCTTTTCCCCAAGATCAGAAACCAGTCCATTAACACACAGGTCTTTGGGAGACACTTGCTTAAACCATAGCAGTAACTTTAATTGTCCTTCATATTTGGGGGGAGGGAGAAGGTAGAAGAGACAGGTTTGAAAGTAGATTGCCTCTTCTTATTGGACCTAAGCCACTCTGTTAGCTGCCTGTTCCTTCCAGGCATTCATGTGTGATCTGGATCACATTATAAATGTACAAAGGAAGACCTGGGCTCCTGGAATCTATCCAAGTTTAGCCTGCCTGGGGCTTACATTGCTCTTAATTAATTATCACAGCCAAGTTGTTTAGGGTTATTTCATTTCCTCCATTACCTGTTTGCAAAACATACCAACTACAGACAGAATTTGACTCCCTGCTTCACCCCAAAGGAAAATTTAAAAAATAATAGCAGATTAAGACAAATTTTAAAAGATACAGAGAATGGGAAAATGATGTGACAGGAAACCAGCAAGAGAGAGACACACATAGAGAGGATAACTCCAGTGAGGAGGAATTAACTCAGCTTCAGTTTGTGCAAAGATCATGAACTCAAGAGGTTAGATGATGAATACAGGTATAAATGCTGTCACCATAAGCACAGAGCAAGCTGCCTGCTCACAACCTATTAGCTGGTAAATAGCAATGTTCTGTAATTCAGCTATTAAAAACAGCTTAAAGAAAAATCAAATTTCATTGAGCAGGGATTGCAGGGGTCTTCTTGGACTATTTTAAACTTTCATACTCATCCAAGGAAACAGGCACTAATTGTCTAGTGTTGGCTTTCTTGGAAGCAATGCCATTTCTAAGCTTAATAACATCCATTTGAAGTGATGAGGAGGACCCCTGAATGCTCCCCCAGAGAGTAACAGGGCTATGAATGATTTTCAAAGTCTTGGAAACTACTGAGACAGGTGGAATATTTACTTAAATTTGCATATGAAATGAGATTGTCTCCTTCTGTACCCAGTGGAAGGAAATGATCTTTAGCAGCTAGCTTCAGTTCACTGCCAGGGTACATGCCAAAGGAGCAAGGGGGTTCCAGGTGGCTTTCTGTGCAGGGTGAGCCAGTTGTTTAGACATCCCTACTCTCTCAGAGCCCTAGGAACTCTCTGAGGTTTATCTATGGACCAGAGTGGTCACAGCCTGAGGACAAGAAAAATCTGAATCCTCTTAGAAGCTATTACATGTTTTTACTTGCTAACTTTCAAGTATCTGAATTCAGGATAGTCTTCTATACTGAATGACATTTGCCTCCCTGATTCTCAGTGTGTATCTGCTCAGGGACTAAGAGATAAACAGGCTTCAAGACAAAAGGGTGGCCTCAGACACCAGTCAGCTGACAGTTGAGAGAGTCAGGTCTCTACGGTCTCCGCTGCAGGGCCTCATAAGCACACCAAATCTCTGCTTCCTTCTCTCAGAAACCTGGTTCTCCTTTGCCCGTTCCTCTCAGACTTCTCAGACTGACCTGATAGGAGGACAGCCTTTACCCTAATTCCCCCCTGTAACCACTGGAAATGCCATGGTTTTGTTGTGGATTTTTTTTTTCCCCAAACAATAACCAGACATACTAGATGCTTTCAAGAAGGCTAAGGCCAAATCTTCTCCAAGACCAAGTGCATGATCCCCTCCCCCAATACTCTATAAGAAGGGCACTGCCCATTGGATGCCTAACATCACAAGCAGTGGGACATTTTGCAGGTATAAAAGAGATCCCATGTGTCCCCGCCCCAAGACCACTAAATCTTCTTTAATTACCATGCCCTTCCTGTATACCTCCTTTTTCATCATTGCTGATTACAGATATATCCATGTCTGAATAACATCTTCCCACTTTATAATCAGACAACTACCACTTACTCTGATAACCTGAGACACTCTAAGTATGATTTTGCCTCCAGAACACTCAGCCTGTGCTTGGTCTCCTTTCAGGGGGTAGGCAAATTACCATACCCTTTGAGGAAGAAAGCTGACTAGGACAACATACTAAGACAGTGGTTCTCAACCTTCCTAATGCTGAAACCCTTCAATACAGTTCCTCATGTTGTGGTGTCCCCCAATCATAAATTACTGTCATTGCCACTTTATAACTGTAATTTTGCTACTGTCAAAAATTGTAATGTAAATATCTATGTTTTCCAGTGGTCTTAGGTGTCCCCTCTGGAAGGGTCTTTTGAACTTAGAGGGGTCGTGACCCACAGATTGAGAACCACTGTACTAAGATGACATCCTGGTCAAGGTGAGACTTGGATCACATAGCTTGAGATATACTTGAGCTGAAAACTTCAATTCCTAGAAGTTGGTATGGAGGAGATGCACTGCATCCATTAGCCTGTAACTTCTGGCTTTCAAGGTCCATCCTTAGACTGAACCAATGAGTAACTGGGGATATATTTTCATGATTTAAAAAAAAGAAAAAGATTATTTCTTAAGTGGGTCATATGGGTGGTCCTCTGCTTTAAAAAACAAATATTGCTCCCATGTTTAAATAATTATCTCATTGGCTTCACAGAGAAACTTTGGCACAGAAGAATCATCAGTGCTTCCAGTGATACATAAGGCAAATGGGATTAAAAGGCCTGGTGCACAGAGGAAGCAGGCACACTTGGGGTGGAGTAGGGCTCTTCCATGCATGAAGTATGGTCATGACAAAGACACAGGTCAAGTCTTGTAAGTCACAGATGTGGATCACACCACCACAGAGCCACCAATAATTCAGAATCTAAATGTTTTAGAGCAGTACTCAAAAACTGGAATAGTACAGGGAGATGGGAAGAAGAAGAAAAAATTATCCTGGGCCATTCTCTATATTCTGGTAATATTAATCTAAGAAGAAAAGTTCTTAAGACTCTCCCCTATTCAGATGGAAAGCCTATGAACCACAGTATTGAGCATCACAGCAAGATATCCCTAACAGTGAAGCAATGGCATTTATATATTTGAGGTAACTAATAGCCATCTACGTGTATGCCAGGCTCATTCAACAGGAGGGAATCCATACCTGGTACTGTAAACCTAACCAACTACATATATCTGGTAAGGTCAGGGACCCCAGAGGAGAACCTACTATTGCCACTTTCATAAACTAGTATAATTCCCAACCTTATTCTAAATACACATTCTTATAGCCACAGATAAATATAGCTTATCAAGGAAGTTTATTTTTACAAGCAGAAGAAAACCATCACAAAAATTTACAAGGGGTCAAAAATGCAGCGTGCCCAACCCTAATTGATGCATAGAAAATACAACTCCTGCACCTAAAGGATCACGGAACATGGAGGAGGAGTGGGCACAAATACTGGAGAAAACAGAAGACCAGGACGTCTGCTTTAAAATAGCATCTTTTAAATATTGCAAGGAATAAAAACCTCAGAAATACAGTCACCTAAATGCAGCCTACACAATGACAACAGCAGTTGACATGGCAACATAGATGGGGGAAATCTCACATGGCATTATCCCTTGATGAAGAGCTAAAGGCATTCATGACTATTAAAAGGAAGGTCTCCTAGAAAGACTGCCTTGACAGGCCACAGGGGAAGAAGACATGATCAGTCCTGATGCAATGTGATGAGCTGGGGTAGAAGGGAAAGAGAGCTACACTTTTCTGAGGAAAAAGGAGAATATGGTGGGACAAAATAAATAAGAGGAAAAGGTGACTGAGTGATAGAGAGAGAAGCAGAGAGAGAAAGAAAGACCCAGTCTTCTCTAGAGACAAGCTCCTGATAGGTTATCTGATCCTAAGTGGTAATCCTGAAGCACATAAACAAATTAGCAACACTTCACAGGTTTTATACATATGTACATGTATAGATATATACATATACACACACATGCCTACCCACATGCACACATCCATTTATGTATGTAAAACAATAATAAGTCATGAATTTTAGAGGAGGTCATGGGATAACCAAGAGGAGTTGTGTGAAGAGGGAGAAGTGAAAATGATGTAAATACAATACTACATATGAAATTCTCAAAAAAATAATAGATTAAAAACCTATTCTCCCCTAAAGAGGTGAGGTATATTCTGAGACTAGCTGATTCAATACAGGACAAGAACTTTGTGTGTCCTGCTAAAGCATTTCTACTTCTGCTCCCCATTTTACAGACTGGAAAACCAAATCCCACAGACTCAGTTACTAAATCAAAATCACACAGTGGCCAAGGAAGTGGCATAGTTAGGCTTTTCCTTAGAAAGCAATTTCAAAGGTCAGGACAGGAGTAAAGATAGGAAAACAACTGTGTGGTTTCCCAGGGATTGGTAACTCAGACCTGAAAGAAGGAATTAGAAGAGAGGGTGAAGGAGGCGCACTGAAACAAGGGCATTGGGAGCATTTGGTGGTGAGGCATGGAGAAATAGTTCAGCAAGGTGGGTTCCTGTGCAGAAGTCTGCAACACCCCCACTCTAGCCTGGCCCTAAGGCAATCATTCCTGACTGAGGCCATGTTAGATTCCCTTCGTTCTCATGCAACTACCCACCCGTAAGGACTTCCTCAACTTTGAGATCCACACAAGTTGGAAATCATTTGAAATTTTTCAATTAAATGTAAAGAAAGAAAAAACAAGTAAATCTATTCTTTCTTTTGACTGCTCTATTGATTAAAATGAATGTCTGAGCAGGGACTGCTGAACCATGAAAAGCAATCTGTCTTAGATGGGTAACAGATCGTTAGGAAATCATTGGGTTGGAGGAAAGAGTCAAGGAAAAAAAAATTTTTTTTGCAGAGCTTCACATGTGGGAGTGCCAGTGTGCTTATCTGTAGCCACAGAGCCGTGTATAGATGTGTGCATTTCTATATATAGGGGACATATGCCACACACTTCAATCAGTAATCATGAGCCAAAGATACAGGCAAGATTCCTGACAAGAGTGGCACTGTGGATGGCTTAGCAGACACTAAGCACGATTGTAAAGTATGTACTAGTGTGGGGGGGGGGCTATTCATATCACTAGTTAAGCTCTTAGGCACTCCTCTTTGACACGTGAGTTTGACAGAACCTAAAACATCGCATCTCAAAACCATTCTCTGGGAAATTTAGAAAAACAAGTGGCATTAATATGGATGCCTCTAATTTCATCAAAATGTAGTTCATGAGAGCTATTCTACATACAAGAGAGCTTTTGGTTGAGAGGAAGCACGGGGGGGGGAGGGGAGATAGAACTCTCAGTTGCGATCAACACTTTTAATTTTTTTAATTTTTTTTTTATTTTTTTAATTTTATTTTTTTTCTTATCAGTTACATTTTATTAACTCTGTATCCCAGCTGTATCCCGCTCCCTCATTCCCTCCCAATCCCACCCTCCCTCCCTCATCTCCACCGTGCCCCTTTCCAAGTCCACTGATAGGGGGGACCTCCTCCCCATTCATCCGATCCTGTTTTATCAGGTATCTTCAGGACTGGCTGCAAAGCCCTCCTCTGTGGCCTAACAGGACTGCTCCTCCCTTGGGGGGTGGGGAGGTCAAAGAGCCAGCCATTGAGTTCCAGTTAGAAATTCTTTTTTTTTTAATTTTTTATTTAACTTTTATTAATTACACTTTATTTATTTTGTATCCCCCCATAAGCCCCTCCCTCCTCCCCTCCCGGTCCTACCCTCCCTCCCTTTCTGCATGCATGCCCCTCCCCAAGTCCACTGATAGGGGGGAAAGCCTCTGCAGTGCAGACTGTCAAAGCAGATACTGAGCCTGATGGCCAACTGTTGGGCAGAGTGAATGAAATTTTATGTAAGAAGTGGGAAATAGTAAGAGCTGGAGAGGACAGGAACTCCACAAGGAGAGCAACAGAACAAGAAAATTTGAACACAGGGAACTTCCCAGAGACTCATACTCCAACCAAGGACTAGTCATGGAGATAGCCTAGAACCCTGACAATGCAGCCACTTCTGATGAGAACTGATAGACTAAGTCAGAAAGAAGGCGATCAACACTTTTAATGAAACAAACTGTGGCCAGTTCTGGAAGGTCCAATCTAAGACGTGAGTTACAACCAACCCACCTTTAGAAAATTGGGAAATGAAGCATGTTTTCTCCCTAAAATCCCATTCAGTGAATAGGAAGGGAAGGAAAGTACAAGTTGAGGTTTTACATTCAAACAGACAAAGGAAGATAAGGGGAATAGGACTCCCATTCCCTGTGTGACAGCTTGCTCTCACACATATTCATTAGCTACACTATTCAGATCAGCACTAAGGCCTGTTCTTAATGGGTATCTCTGTTCCCCTCTTTAATACCTTCGTTTTTGTGTGGTCTGTTCTTTCTTTATCCCAGCATTCTTCCTCTTCCCTTTCCAAGACCTCTCTCCCTCCAGAACACAGTACCATTGACTTTGGTGTCCACTGTGCTCCATCCATGTGCTGAAGCAGATCCTGGCTAGGCATGCCTCTGTCTTCAGGGTCAAGTCTAAGGAAGCAGGCCTTCATTTGGGAAAGTTGTGACTTCATTTAGGATATTCCATTGTAGGACACATGTTCCCTTCACAGGCCAACTATGCAGCCTTTATGCACTTCAACTAAACTCTCAGAGTTTCAACTTAATTGTGAAATGTGGTTAATAACTATTGTTATAGGAGAAAACCTTGGCACTTGCAAGTTGATTCATTAGGGGTATCCCCCATAGTCTAAAGAGACGCATTAAGTCAAGGATTTTCTGAAAATCTGGAAGCAGTTTTGACTAGTTGTTGTTTATTTCCTGAGAAGTATGAACTGAGTGTTTCCCATCAGTTCATATGGTGGTGGCAAATGCATGTACACCCTTAAAATGACACCTATTTTATACACTGGTACTCATTGTCTTTGCTCAGATGCTGAAGAATACTAAAAATAAATTTTCTTATAAAAGTAATAAATATACCAGCATCTTCATTATAAGATGCAGAGTAGCTGGACATGCTGGCACATACCCTTAATCCCAGTGCTTGGGATGCAGAGGCAGGCAGATCTCTGAATTCAAGGCCAGCCTGGACTACAGAGTGATTTCTAGAATAGCCAGGGCTACACAGAGAAACCCTGTCTTGAAAAAGAGAAGAGAGAGAGATTCAAAATAAAGGAAATGGGCTAGAGATGAGGGAGTGAAGGAAAAGACACTCATAGTATTCAGAGAAAAACAGACTTCAAATAGGACTAGAAAAGGGACCATTGAGCCCTCTAGAGTTCACTCCCAGATGCCCTTCCTGAATTCTCCTATTGCAGGGTCTGTGACATGAACAAGCAAGCTGGAGACAGACATAGCAATGTCCAGCTTATGAAATTAAGAACCAGGGGAAGGATTTGAGAAGGAATGAATGGAACTATAAAAATAATGAGTGCCAATCTCTTCTATAGGAAATGCTTTGGGGAAGATAAAAATTGTTAATGTGGAAGTCCATTAACCTTTGAGCTCAATTACCCTTTTATTTCAATGTACATAAATAATTATTTAATGCACACTATCAGTAGGTAATAGGCATAAAAAAAACAGCAAATGCTAATACCTAGAAAGACTGAAGAATGACTTAGTTCCATTTATGTTTTTATCTGTTCCCTTTGTTTGTAAAATTGAGGATATTATAACAGATAAAGTTTGATTGAAAAAAAAAAACCTTCCCTCTAAAAATTAACTCTCTAGAGAGTATAATAAGAATGCCAAGCCTATGAACATAGACTGGAATGTACACTTATAATGGGTTAATTATCTCTCCCCTTTAATTTACTTTTCCCAATCAAGATGTTTCATCTTCTCACTTAAATAGCTGTCAATAGCACCTGCAAATTGATTTATCCCTTGATGAAGTTAAAGATTTTTCTTAAAAAATCTAGAAATAGTTTTTGAATGCTTGCTGATGTTATTTAGTATCTGAGACTTCTAAGTTGCCCCCTGCCCCCACACACACTATTTTTCATCTTAGAATTGTAGCATCTGCATATATTTGGAGCCAAACTTGCTTTTTGCTTAGTTACCTGGATATGGAAAATGCAATAGAGCTGCTTATCATGCACTCAGGCTGAGTGAAGTTTTATCATAATGAAACTAAATGAAATTCCCAATTGCTCTGGTGAAGAGGGATGCCTTGATATCCCACTTGTGGAAAAGTGGCTCTGTGCCAAAAATAAAGTGACATCAACCTCAGTACAGGGGGAAAACCAGAGAAACAGACTCACCCTTTGAGCCGGGAAGTTGCTTATAAAGGTGGTCTTGATAGATGGTCTTTATTGGGAGTTTGGTGGGGACAGAGGTGAGGCTGGGAGCAAGACAAGGAGTAGCAGGATGCAGGAAAGAGAGGAAGGGGGAAATGTCCTCTGGTGCAGAAAATTGTACTCATTTGAAGTGTGACTCAGGGTCACACTATGCCATGAGTTCATTTGTGTCCCCATCTGTTTGCCATCCTTCATTGTTGTTTCACTAGCCTTCCCGCGGACAACCATTTGCACATGTGTGAGATAGAAAAACAATGGTAGTCATACCATACAGGCGCACAATATATACATATACCTGTGCTATAGATAAAGATACACAAAGATGCATATGTATACATACAAGTCCCTTTATACATATTCTTCTAAAACATGACTTGTTTATTTGTATCTTCCCTTATTCCTTCAATATTGTATGTCAAACCTTACTCAGTTTCTTTTCACCTTAAACACTGTCATTTTAAGACCTAGCCATGCTGTGCTAGACAGATCTGTGCTGTTGCTTCTAAATGTGCCACTGTAACTCACAGTATGACTCCATCATGCTTTATTTATCCATTTCTCCATTGGGACAGTCTGCTTTTCTCCTTTTTTTTCCACTGTCACTAACAGTGCTATGATGAATATCCTTACCCATGTGCCCACATTGCCTTGGGGAAACTTCTGAAATATACATACCAAGGAGGGAACTGACTGACTGACGTGTGTGTGTGTGTGTGTGTGTGTGTGTGTGTGTGTGTGTGTGTGTGTTTAATGGAGGAAATACTGGCAGATCACTCTCGGGTACAAACAGCTTGGCCTGTACTCTAAAGATGAAGGTTTCTGGACTTCCACACTTCACCACATCACACCACCAGCATAGGACTCAAATTACTGCCAGTTATGAAGTAGTAATTTTTATATTTCAATCAGTTTCTAGCTTTTCTTGCATTGCTATTGGTTTCATTGAGTTCCATCTGATGCAAAGTTACTACTCAAATCCTGTTTGCACATTGGTGTTTATGGTGGTTTGAATGAGCAGTAGTCCCCATAGGCTATTTACACACTTAGTCTCCAGTTAATGGTACCATTTGAGAAAGTTATGGAATCTCCAGGAGGTATGGCCCTGTTGGAGAAAGTACATCACAGGGCTTTCAGAGTTTATAACCTCGCTTTGCTTCTAGTTCACTCTTTGTCTGCTTCATGTTTGTGGTTGAAAATGTGATGTCAGCTTCCTGCTCTGGACACCAGCTACCATACCACCCACACCCCCAATATGAACTCTCCTTCTAGAACCACTAGCCAAAATAAACTCTTCCATGAGTTGCTTCAGTCATACTGTTTTATCACAGCAACAGAAAAATCCCCAACACAGGGTTCATGTCTTTCTCTTGCAGAGATACAAGAAAATTTAAATATTAATCTTTAGTCAGTTCGTCATTATCTATGACTTCTCAGTCTGTGCCTGTCAGTTGTATCCGTGATGTCGAACTACAGTCAATTTTTTGCTTTCATGCACTTTTTGTGTCTTAAAATTATTTTCTGTCACTTCAGCAGTTTACCTTTCAAACTAACATCTATAACTAAGCTGAGGCCAACACCACTCAGAGGGTCAGCTAGGGTTCTAGTTTCTTCTTAATACAAGCCAGTTCAACTCTTGACACCTGCTAAAGAGATCACCACCTCCTGGCTGCTTCTCACTGCTACAAGCACGATGCTCTTCACTAACTGTCTTGACCTAGTCATGCCTGGGCTTTTCTACCTTTGTATAATTTTAGAATAAAATATATTAAGTCCTTTTCCAAAATATACAGCTAGTATTTCTTTTGGAAATGTACTGAAGTATAGAATAATTTGAAAATATTATATCTTTATTATAATAAATTATTCCATTCAGAGTCTAAAATGATCTAATGCAACATACATTTGGGATACACACACAAATATATTAGGTTTTTAGGGTTTTCTATAAATATTTAGTGTACTCCTTGGCTTAACAACATATTTTGTTTTAGGTTTCTTGTGCTCTAGGTGGCTCTTTAGATTGTTTAAATATTCTAGAATGTTAATGAAAGCATGGAGAACATGTAGACTCTTAATGGCAATGTTGTTTCTGAAGGTGTCACTATCCTCTTCCGTTATAAAGGCTTGATTCTTTTTTTTCTTTTTTTTCACATTTTTTAATTATTATAATTAATTACACTTTACTCATTTTGTATCCCCCCTAAGCCCCTCCCTCCTCCCCTCCCGATCCCACCCTTCCTCCCCTTTCTGCATGCATGCCCCTCCCCAAGTCCACTGATAGGGGAGGTCCTCCTCTCCTTCCTTCTGATCTTGTCTATCAGATCACATCAGGAATGGCTGCATTGTCTTCTTCTGTGGCCTGGTAAGGCTGTTCCCCCCTCAAGGGGAGGTGATCAAAGAGCAGGCCAATCAGATTGTGTCACAGGCAGTCGCTCTTCCCATTACTATGTAACCCACTTGGACACTGAACTGCCATGGGCTACATCTGTGTAGGGGTTCTAGGTTATCTCCATGAAAAGGTTTGATTCTTATGACACTTCTTTGCACATGATCATATTACTTGAAAATGAAAAGTTCAGATCTTCCAATCATTTCACCTTTGATTTCTTTTTATATTTATTTTCTTTTAAAAACATGATTGAGTGTCTGAACAAATGACTCTGTGTTTAACAGTACATGCTGCTCTTCTAGAGAAACAGTTCAATTCCCAACACCCATGTCAGGCACCTTGCAACCACCTGTGACTTCAACTCCAGGGCATCCAATGCCTTTGAACTCCACAGTACACACACACACACACGAATGTGTATACAAGTGTGAATAATTACATATATTTGATTAAAGATAAGTCTTTTAAAAACATTTTGGAATATCTGCATTTTGGGCTCATTTGAACTGAATGTTGGCTACTTCCTAGATATATGGCTGCTTCTCTTTGAGGAGGGAGGGGACATCTGCAAATGTTTATTCACTTTAAAGAGCCCTTTAACATTTCCAGAGATTTTTCTACAATATCCACTCACTCTGCAAAAAAGGAAATTGAAGCAAGAGGAAGGTAACAACTCTCCAGAGGTCAGGATTCTGCCTATGACAGCCTGGTCCTGGCACTGTGTTTTCAGTCTCATGCCGCATGCCCTTTATCCCAGGGTACATGGCCATGATCTACCATGAAGTGACAGCATTATTGATGGCAACCAGCGATCAGCTTTGCCTGGCCACTTTCGTCATGTATCATTCTGTTTACTTTCTATAGTCACAAGGAACTAGCACAGGACTCAGCCATTCCTTCAAAACTCATGGTCTTGCTTTCCACTCTATGGGCTCCAACTGGAAGCTTCTTCAAACTAGAATCCATGTATCTGCTATCTCAAAGAACATTCAAGAAAAAAAAATAAAAGAAGGCAAGAAAGAAAAAGTGGCTCTTGAAATCTTCTGCTTTCCATCTGAAATGGTAGTCTATGGAAAGAGGAAGAACTGAGCAGGGTTGACACAGGATTGTCTCTGTTGTCTGATGAGGGCTTCCTGGAAGAAGCACCTGCATTTTGAGTACTGAAAATTTCCAGGGATGGATATGCAACCCTAACCCCTTGCACCTCACCACCTACAGCAGACAGGAAAGCTGGCCCAGAGGTATGAGGAAAGAGCCGACCCTGTCCCATCCTTGTGCACCATTGGATGAACTAGCCAGGACAGTGCTGGAGAGCTCACCCTGGTGGTCTGGGTACAGGAAAGCTGGCAGACTGCCCAGCTCTGCTACAGCCCAGACCCAGATCCAGGGCTTTGCGCTGGCCTACTCCAACATCTACCCCATCTATGACTTGCTCCAGCACGTGAATGGCCCGGCTCTACAGATCCAAAGCCTCAGTATCTCCATGACACAGGGCAACAACAGAATCTTGGAGATATCGCTGTTGGAGATATTGCTGGATCCCCAGGGAGGACCCAGTATTGATAGGGGAGCAGAAGCCAGAGGCCTCAAAGCACACAATGACTCATTGCAATGAATATTTGCAAGTAGTGTGGACACAAGGGCATACTGTGGGTCTCACTGTGACATACTACAGCTTCCACAATGAGATTTGTTTTTTTCTTTTATTGAGGAGGTTTCAAGGGCAGAGGGCAGGTATGAAGGGAAGGAGAGATGAGTAGGATTGGGGTACATAATACAAAATTCACAAAGAATTAATAAAAAGTTAAATTAAAAAAATGCCACAAATGAGCAGCAGAGACCAGTGTGCTGGTTTATAGATATTCTGATTGTAGAAATTATTGGTTCTTTTCTGTGTAGACAATAGAGAGATGGCTGGATGATAGTGTATTGTCTATCTGCTAAATCCAAACAAGTCTTTTAAAATTATGATGAGGCAGATTTAATGGTGCAAGAATAGGCTGGAAGTTTGCAGCTAAATTTGGTTGTGAATTATAAGTGCAATTATTAGAGGCACTAAATGAAGAACATACATCTGATGGCAAAAGCCTTGCTGTAGACATGGCCCCCAAGTTAAAGCTTACGTGACTCGGGTTAGACAGTGTGAAATGGGCACTGCTCAATATGGACAAACCCTGCTGGCCTGTGGTTGGCTCCCAGGAGTCAATGATTGCAGGTTCTTGGGGTCCATGAGCACCAGTCTTTCTATTTCCGAACCATCATTGTGCTTGTGGGTGCCAAAAACTAGTTACCTCAACAAACTCAAACAGTGGCAATTTTGTGGTGCATAAAATTGATGTATGCTTATAATCAAAATGCATTCCCCTTGATAATTTATGCTTAACAATTTAACATGATTATTTGTGTCACAGTTTTAACATTTTTGCCTTCATGACTGTCAGCTCCAGAATGTGCTCACACACGCGTGCACGCACACACACACACACAAAGTAAAACAACACTATCCTTCCAAGGCAAGGCTTTCAAAAATCAATGTCATAGCAGTCTCTTTTGTTTTTTTGTTGTGACAGGACTGAATTTAAACAGCCTTGGAAGTCAAAACAACAGGAGAAATATCAATACATATTAACTTAATCAAGATGCTCTGTTCCGCCATCCCTGTCTACACTGGAATTATGTTCCCTTCGTAAGTTTCATGTCATTACTGTCAGCTTGTAACTTCACCACAAATATTTGTAATCAGTGACGGTCATCCAGAATGGAGGGTAGCTACAGGCTCCCTGACATCTTCTTTGTATCTGTATGAGATTTTGTCACAACTGTTTTAAGAAAATTACTCCCCAGGCAGGCTCAAGCTCACTTGTTTGAATTCACAATCTTAACATGTCTTTTATCCAGTTAATCCTTTCTTCACATCTCCCAATGGCACTGCAACAGAAACTCCATTCTCCATTGTTCTGCATAAATTTCTTTGAAAAGAAACCCTAATAAAAGATGAATTAACCCAAATAAATGCACACTGTATTGGCTCCATCAAACACTGGGTGCACCACACAGCATCGGAAGCAAGCATCCGATGAAGGCATTAAGAGATGGAGCCAGGGGAGGAGTCTCTACTAGCAAAGGGACCTAATCTACTTGACCTTTTAAATGAACACTCGGCCAATATTCATTCATGCCGGCATGTTCTGTTCTTTTTCCCCAGAAAAGTAATTGGAACAGACTTGCCAACAGTCTCATTAGGCACATAAAATGTTCGCTTTATCATATACAGAGATAATTCCTCTGGCCTGTGGATGCTAGGAACTGTTTCCAAAGTAACAGCAGATAATCCTTGGCCAGTCCTGTCTGTCATTCATTGTCCCCTGCAATGAAGTGCTCAACCTATGGCAGTTCCTATGAGCATCTTAAAGTCATGGGAACAAATGAAATCCAGTTCTAGTCAGCATGGAGCAAGGATGGTATTTAGCATGGATGTCATGTTTTATAAAAACTTCAGTCAGCAGCAGAGGTGTATTCATCTGCACATGAGATCCTGCAGGCCCAGGAAGGCTGCCTTGCTCTTATTCTAACCTTTCACTGGAGATAAGGTGAAGGGGCATTGCCACATTACCAGTGCAGGCCAGGATGAGTGACTGCCAACAGAGACGCTCACACATGAAGGCTGCTGTAGTTAGAAAGGAATATGAGCATAGTGTTTCTTCTTGCTCCAAGTAAGAAAGGCCCACTGGCCAGGTGTGGTGATGCACACCTCTAATCCCAGCACTCAGGGAGGCAGAGGCAGGTGGATCTCTGTGAGTTTGAGGCTAGCCTGGTCTACAAAGGGAATCCAGGAAAGCCAGGGCTATACAGAGAAACCCAGTCTAGAAAAAAAGGAAGAAAGAGGCCCACTAACTGCCTTCAAGAAAGAACAAATATTTAAATTCTCAAGTGCCTGCCCAATCTCCAGTATTCTTCCTTTTGAAACAGGAGGGTTATCTTGGTGCTTGGAGTTTTAAGAAGACATAGGGATATTTATTAATCCTGTTCCTCACATTCTCGGGGCCTGAGGATAAAGCTCCTTGCAGGTTTCTGGAGAAGTCATCTATCTGAGATAAGAATGAATGTAGCCCTTCATCATAATTAAATATTACAACACCTGAACTTGACATCCATCACCCTTTAAATGGCACAAACTGGAGAACAGTCGGCTTGTGTTGCTGTCATGGACTCTTAAGTCAGCACTTACAATTTTTTGTGTGTGTGAGATATGGATCTTTATCATCAGAGATAGGACAGATGAACCAAAATTGCGCTCTTCCCATTAAATTCACTTCCCAACAATTTAGGATTCCCACAGCACAGAGAGGTAATACTGCCAGCTTGGGGGAAAGTCAGCTTCAACTTCTCCAACAGCTACATGCAACAGAAGCCTGATCTAAAAACGTCTGTCAACAATCAGAGTAGAGATTTCACCTGCAGGTCACCTTCAGTTAATTGATTCTATCTGAAAAAAAAATTCAGTGTTAACTCAAGTTCCAAACTATTTCTACACAATTGTGATTGGTACTCAGATTTCTGTACTCCTTCGGTAATTATTTATTGAGTTCCTGCTAGCCTCGCAGCATTATGTTGTATACTTTATATTCTAAGGTTTAGGCAGTTAGAATACAGAAAAGTAAAAACTAAAGAAATACACTGCACACACACACACACACACACACACACACAGGCTGAATCAAATAATTTATATCTAACATATAAAGAGATAACTGTAGTTTGGGTTTTAGTAAAATTAGATGTCATTAAGGAACTATAGGACCAGTGTTGGAGAGTTATGAAATAGAAAATAATACCTGCCCTGATTCAGAGATCTCATGTCTAACTATTAATTTAGTTAACCCATGGAAACCAAGCATGCTAGAACATATCTATAAACCCAACATCAGAAGGCTGATATAGGGGGATTGCCATGAATTCAGAGTCAGTCTTGGCTGCAAAGAAATCACCAGACAAGCCTGGATTCTATAGTTAAGAATCTGCCTCATTAAAAAAAAAAAAAATTATCTTTTGAACTGTGGACCAGAAGGCAGTGATAGAAGAAAACGCTTCCAGGAAAGTGGTCTCAGTGGAGAGCAACCTTCTGGCCCCTGGTAATCATCTAGGTAGTAGCCTTCTGGCCCACCAATATGCCTCCTCATGTGCAATCTTTGGAAAAATTCATACTCACTGAACATCTTCTCCTCCTCCAAAGCCCTCAGTAATCTGGCTGCTGTTCCCACCTCCAATTGAATATATTCTCAGAAAATGTCACTTAGGAGCTCTTAAATGTCACATGTAATGGGCAATTTAAAATCTTAATCTTACTGGATTTCTTTGCTACTTGTGAAATAATTAACCACTCCTCCCTTCCTGAGTCTTCCATGACACCACGTTCCCTGGCTCTCCTTGTAGCTTGGATGGTTCCTTCTTTGGCCCCACCACAGGCTCCTCTTCTCCCATCTGCTCAGCAAAGACTGCCATTCTGCAGGGTTCCGCCCTCCGCCCACTGTTTTTCTCACTCCACATGCTCCCTGGGGAACCATAGTCCTCGTCATTTTCATTACCATCTATATGCCAACAACTCCTGAATCTATATTTTCAGGTGTGGCCTCATCTTGGCCAGATCCACGTATCAGAGCCCCAAGTCACTATTCTACAGGCAACTAAAACTCAACATATTGTCAACTAAAACCATGAATTTTTCTCCTAACAAAATCACCTCCTCTTGCATTTTTTTTGCATCAGTTGGAGTTTGCAGGTATTATTCACTATCTATTTTTCAAATGTGATGCCTCCTTCCTATCAGCCTTACAAGACTCTCTCTCAGCACTTCAGCAGCCTTGTCTACACTCTAGTCTTATCCTCTCAAACTCACCTCTGGACATCTTCCAGATAAAACATAGCTGACTTGCTGAGTTGCAAATACAGTCATCTTTCTATCATTCTACATCCCTTTTCCCCCAACACATGCATACCTTGACGACAGTCACCAATCCACCAACAACCTATTTCTCAGGAATAAAATTCAGGCTCCTTAGCGTGGAACATTCCCTTTATGGTCTGCCATTTGAGAAGTTCTTAAATAGCCACTTGGCAGCAATGTAGAACTCAGAAGTGATTTCTGGTAGCAGCAATGACACAAATGAACTGAAAGAATATGATTATTATAGTATTCTTTGTCTGACTTGATGTCTTCAGCACCACATAGAAGATAAGTGAGCAGAACGAATGAGGCTGAATTGGTATGACAGAATAACAGAGAATTCGGGGTATTGTCCAGACAGCCATTGAAATTTTAATATATAGTTCATGGGGGAGTCCAAGCTTGAAAAGAAGACAAGCTGGTATAAAAAAAAAAAATAGTCGAAGCAAACTAATAACAGTGTTAGGGAGATTTAATAATGTCACAGCAAAGAAAAACCACGGTGAGGAGGTGGCATATTTAAAGCCACATCTGGAAAGAAAACTGTTTCAAGTAAAACATGATTACAGCTATGGTCAGCTGGAATGTGTAGTTAAAGTACAGACCATATACTGGGTGGAAGGGAGCCATGAACTTCAGAAGCTAGATAGCAGAGAAGACCATTCATCACTGTAGTAATTACACAATGCCTATGTAAGTTTCTGCTCTTACTAGGCAAAGAGCTGCTGGAAATCAAGGACTATACATGTTTAAAAGTTCTTATCCACCATTACCTAGCATGATGCATGGGACAGAGTGAATGCTTAATACATCATTTCATGGGTTACAAATGCTTACATATGAGAAATTCTGGGAAATGCACAAGGAGTAGTATAATTTGGCTGGTTTAACCTTCAGATATAAATAGCAGGAAATTATATTGGAACCAGACAATGGGTATTCTGGAATAGCCAGCTGTGTTAACCAGGCTTTCTTGAGTGTTCAGTTGGAAGCCACAGACGGTTTGGGATTTGAGAAAAGTGGATTATATAATAATCAGCACTATAGCTACAGGATTGGTTGATTCCTATAACCTTGAAGCATGCTAGAATGCTATCTTCTGAATAATCAAAGAAGAAATTTTTTGCTTACAGCAGTAGGTCTGTTCTGATAAGTATATTATTTCCCATTGCTGTTTTCTGAATCACTCTCTGTTCAAATAGTAGAAATTCATGAGCTTTTTATAATACCCTTTTGTCCCAAGTCCTAAGCTAATATTTTATAATTTTTTGTTCTTTTCAGAAGATTAGCTTCATAAACTATAACATCAAATTTCTAGACTATTGGCCAACGAGCATAAAATTTACATATCATAAGATCTGTTACACACAATGATCTCAAAGCCACATACAAGATCATCTGAAGGTTATTTTGTTCCGTTTTTTTTTTTTTTTTTTTTTTTCATATAATTGTTTCTATTCAAAAAGAAAGGGATACAGGTAGGAACAGGTATTCACCTCCTGCAGATAGAACAAATGGGGCTCAAAGTGACCTAGCCACATATCAAGGCCACAAGAACAACAAAGCAAAGCCAAAGTCAGGGTCTGCCTGCTGCTCATGAGAGATCTTTTGCTGCCTCCATAATTTAGATGTAAACTTTACCAGCTCTGAAATGTGATCTCTGTACAACAGACAAGTGGAAAATTGGCCATTCAGAGAAACACTGTGGAAGGGAAGCAGGCTGCTGGGTGAGTTCTATCATTTATTACCATGCTAGTCCTAAATTTTCACACCTAATTAATCAAGCTTGCTCTGTAATCACTTTTCTACATGTGGTGCTGGTGGGTTTTACAGCTGCAATTTTAATGAGCTGCTGTTTCTTTTGACATTTAGAAATCTAATCTGGAAAAATGATTCAATGACTTCTAAGGACCTTTCATATTATATGTTTAGCCATGTCTGTTTCCAGGGTCCTTGGAGCAAACAAGGGGGTAGCCATACTTCCCGTACAGCTCCAATACATGCCAGTACACGGCAGGCCAATTTCTACTGATATCCTGAGCAGATGTGGCTGGCAGCCCAGAGCATTAATGAGAATTAACATTAGAGATTGCAAGAACCTAGCAACTAAATGGGAATTTGCAACTTGACTTACAGGAAGATGATATTTGACAACCCAAAAGCTCGCATACAATACTGAATACTTGAGAGGCCATTCTAGCCTACAGAACTAAGAGCTATCATGGTGGAGAGTGAAATATACGCCACACAGATAGGAAACAAGTATTGAATTACAAAAATATGCCAGCTACTGAGAGAAAACTCACAGAAGGAGCAATATTTCCACTCAGAAGAAACATTAATTAATATTCTATAGCCTATGTAATCGTTGTAATTACTTCTCTAAAACTGGGTGTTTTGCTGAGAAAGGAGATCCTACAGGAAATACACATGTCAAAATACATTAACCCTGAGTGCACGGCACATATGGATGAGGCTAAATTGGCCTTCTTATTTCCACAGCAAACCCCCTCGGCACCCTAGGATTGAAAACTGGCAGTCAATGCTCCATCAAGCTGTTCATTTCCAGGGATTTCTGATCCTCAAGCTGGAGGAGACAATCTGGACACAGAACAATTGGCTTTGAGTTTTGCAGCTACTGCACCCTAATACACTGAATGAGATTAATAAACAATTGTTTCTTTCAGATCTCAAAGTGCTCCTAAAGCACTCTTGCCACACGACTCTCTCCCACAAGTGTGCTGATTCAGTACTTACTGAACCACAGTCTTCTCCCTCCACCCTCAACTGTGCCTCTCCAATTAACTGGTAACTATTTGTACAATCCAGCCAGTCTTGCTTTCCTCTTTGCGGGTTTCCTTAGTTCATTGACAAGTGAAGGGGAAAAAAAAAAAAAAAACCTCCCAGCTATAAAATCAAACAATCAATTTTGGTTGCTAGGAGGGAAAACATCAGTCTGAAGAAATTGAAGCTGAAGGGTCAGAATTTGCTAATGTCATTTCAAGCTCAGAGCTCATAAATATTCTGAAGTATGAGGAACTTTGCAAATAGACTGAAAACAAACTGAATCAAAGCACTGGTCCTGCCGTTTGTGATATTTCAAAATGGCACTCCTGAAAAGCAAGGCTAGAAATAATATGGAAAGTATCTTGTATTAAGGCTTAAAGTTACAGATACAGGCAAATGCCCACAGTAAACGCACTGGGTATCTTTGTAAGAAGTATCTATGTCTGACCTGTGTCCAACCTGTTTTTGACCTGTCTGACAATGGAGCTGGGGGAAGTTCCTCCCATAAAGAACAAGAAACTGATAGAACAGGATGTGGCTTTTCTCTGGACCCTATGCATGCTTCACTCCCTTTAAATCTTGTGTCATGTACATACATACGTGTCTAGTTAGAAATAAAATCTTATCTCTATCCATTTGGGGTTTTAAATCTACTTTTTGAAACATTTTATAATTTGTGTAGTAGTAGTAGTGTGTGTGTGTGTGTGTGTGTGTGTGTGTGTGTGTGTGTGTGTGTGTGTGGTATGTCCATGTTTATGTGAGAGTCCACATGCCCGTTCACATTTGTGGAAGCCATAAAAGGATGTCCTGTGTCCTCACTCACTCTCTACCTTATTCTTATTGTTATCCTCACATTCCTAGCACTGGCAGAACTTCCAGCTTTTTTCTAGGGGCTGGAGATACAAAGTCAGGTCCTCACATTGGCCCTGCAAAGACTACCTACTGAGCCATCTCCTCAACTCACAAGAAGGAATTTTACACACTCACCACAGAGGTCTAACTCCATAAGCCTGTTGTTTTCCTCTGTCATTCTTTGGAATTGCACATTTCTCTACATGGCTTTATGAAAACATAGTTAGAACCAAACTATCTTTAAAATATTGATTTATTAAGTCAGGGTCTGGCTATGCAGCCCAGAGTTGGCCTTGAATTTTCAATCCTCTTGCATCAGACTCTCGAGTGTTGAGATTACAGTTGTGTGCCACCACGCTCATCTTTCAAAAAAAAATCATTGAGTAAGAGAAGACCGCGTCATATATTTCTAACATTTCTTACTCAAATAGAGGCCACCACAAAGTTCTAAGATGAAATCATTCCCCCCAGAGAAATTGTCTGGGAAGTAAAGTTCCCCCGGTGAAGCCGCTGCTTCGACTGAAACCTGTGCAAGGCTGGTTGACAGACTAGTGCTGCAGTGACTGTGAGAGAGGATAGAATGCTGCAGGTCTGGAGTCTAATCACAATTTCTCTTTAGCCCCTAAATAGCCACTCTTTGCCCACCTCTGTCTGACCCAACATCCTGCAACCAACAGATAAAAATGTTTTGGAAGGTACTAACTTAATAAAACTCTAGGCTCTACCAACCAAAAGGCTGAGGGTCATCAGATAGCATCCAAGGCCTATAGCTGAGATTTCTCTTTTCTGCTCTGACCATCTATTCACCGTTCCCACCAATATATTTAAAAGCAGTTTTATTTACTTTTATGAAAACTGCTATAAAACTTCATCCAGCTGTTACCACATTGTAACATGAGATTTGGGGTGCCCTCCATCTGTGTTCCTGGGTCATGGCCACTCCCATTTGGCTCCATAACAAACTAACTGTTCTCTGCTTTTGTGCGGGAGGGGGGTCTTATTTGCTAGAAGTCTCAACCCTGCCCCCAACATCTCCTGCACTCCTGTGCCCCTTTTATTGTCCTACCATTCCCAGAATCTCCCTTCCCAATGCAATTAAAGAATCTAGAGAGAACCAGATTTGTGTTGATTTCGAGTTCCTAATCCCAGATCTGCCCCAGTAGACATTAGTCTGCAAGCAGGGTCTTAAGAACAACTGTGACACAAGTTCAGAGCATCTGTACCCTGATGCTAGTAGTGATGGCCTCTGTACTCATTGCTCAGAAGGGATTTCTCAGCGTCCTCCTTTATCAGCTCATCGAGAACACAGACTGACATCTTTGTAACCAAACCTGGCAATGACAAATACCAACTTTAGTGACAAAGACCTGAAGGAGCCCAGTGAAGCTTTGAATCTCCATTGTTACCCATGGCTGTCAGGATGGCTGAGTAACGTGAGGTGTCAAACCATGCTGTAGAACAAGCTCTCTATGACACCCAATCCTGGACCCAGAACTCAAATGTGGAAGGAGAGCTTTCTCTATTTAATAACCCAACCCATACGACCCAAAGAAGACTCACCTACCTAGAAAAAAATCACAGGAAGGAAAACTGAGACCAGCTCCAAGCCTCTTCAGGCCCTTACCCTCTCGAATCCATGCAGAGGATTGAGGCCTCACCATCCCCCTACACACTCTGGTCATATCACTCTCCACATATGAAATGCATTTACTCTTTTTGAAAAGTAATAGAGAAAGAATCCAGAGCCTTGTCCACACTAGGTAAGTGCTCTACCACTGAGCTAAATCCTGAGCCCCCATTTTTGTCACTTAATTCTGAGACAAGTATTAGTAGGTATCCCAGGCTGACCTTTTAACTTTACCTTAAACTCAGGATCTTCTTGACTCAGCCCCTGAGTGGTTGGAATGAGTCTTTGGGCTTAGAGCAGCTGCTCTGCACACAAAGGACTAGAAGATAAGGCAAGGAAGGAAATTTCCTCTTTACTCTCTATTTGCTTCAGTGCCTTTAAATTTTGTATCATACACCAACCTATGTGATTCATTAGAAATAGAAATCCACTTTTATCTACTTGGGCATTTAGTTTATTATTTGGAAGATTTTTTTTTTCTAATCTGTTGTGTGTGTGTGTGTATGTGTGTGTGTGGTATGTGCTGGCTCTTGGGATTTTTGTTGGTAATCACATTCTTCCTGAAATCTCAAGACTCCAACAGAAAACCTACTAACTAATCACCACCAAACATACAGCTACTGAACTGGTGGGATGGTTAACACTTCTGGAATCAGACTCAGCGGAAGCAAAGCCCCTTTCTGTAACTTAAGTGGAAGCAAGTCAGATGAGTCTTAGCCTCTGTTTCTGAAGTTCAGGCATTCACCCCACACAGTTGCAAAGGCTTCAGCAGCACAGAGGCACAGTCCCCAAGCAAGTGGGGACTGTCGTGCCCAACTATGCTGAAGCCACAGATGCCTGTCCACCCTTCCCCTCCAGGTCTCAATATTCTCATCTCTAAGATGATCAAAGCAATGGTCTAAAAGCTTGCTTATGGTGTGGTTTGTTTTTTTATTTATTGTATTTTATTTTTCAAATATTAGTTACAGTTTATTAACTTTGTTTCCCAGCTATATCCTGCTCCCTCATTCCCTCCCAATCCCACCCTCCTTCCCTCATCTCCTCCCTGCTCACTTGGATACTGAGCTACCATGGGCTATATCCGAGCAGGGATTCTAGCTTATATCCATGCATGGTCCTTGGCTGGAGATACAGTCTCATAAAAGACCCCTGTGCCCAGATATATTTGGTCCTTGTGGAGCTCCTGTCCTCCCCAGGTCACATTAACTCCCCCTTCTTTCATAGGATTCCCTGCACTCTGCCGAATGTTTGCTTATGAGTCTCAGAATCTGCTTTGATACACTGCTAGGTAGAGTCTTTCAGAGGCCCTCTGTGGTAGGCTCCTGTCCTGTTACTTGTTTTCTCCTACTTCCAATGCCCATCCCATTTGTCTTTCTAAGTGAGGATTGATCATCTTACCCCGGGTCCTCTTTCTTGCTTATCTTCTTTAGGTGTACAGATTTTAGTATGTTTATCCTATCTTATAGGTCTAGTACCCACTTATAAGTGAGTATATATCGTGTGTGTCTTTCTCCTTCTGGGATACCTCACTCAGGACGATCTTTTCTAGATCCCATCATTGGCCTGCAAATTTCATAATTTCCTTGTTTTTAATTGCTGAATAGTATTCCATTGTGTAAAAGTACCACAATTTCTGTATCCATTCCTCCGTTGATGGACATCTGGGTTGTGTGGTTTAAACTCCACAGTGCTAGCCAAGCATCTGGAGGGACCTAAGATCTTGCCATCAGTATAATGAAGGACTAGAAGGTCCTGAAAGGTTCAGTGCTCAGGCTTGCTTGCTTCCTGCCTTAGAAAGAGTCGGGCAAAACCAAGCGGCACGTGAGAAAGGGGCTTTCTTCCCGGCTCTCATGTCAGCTGTAAGATGCATTTGCTACTTACCACCCTCCACCTGTTCTCTCCCCACCAGGCAAGCCAAGGCTTTTAAAATTCAGATCAAATGACAAGTTAGTTGCCAAAAGCAAGGGATAAAGCAGCCTATGGGGCCTGCGCAGAAAGCTAGAATCCGGGACAACCATTTCCAGGTGGCTGCGCCACCACCCGGGTCCAAAGCTTCCTTTCCATTTTCACAAACGCCCCAGTTCCTCTGTGGGAGGGAGGTGCTTCTCATCATGCTAATGGACCACTAATTCCTTTCCAGGTGAAGAGGAGAGACCCACAGAGCTGCCTCATTTGCCTTGTCTGGAGGGTCATTAAAATGAAGGGTGGTAGGCTCTTGAGACAGAGCTGGTGGCGACAGCTGCCGGCTGCTGGGAGGTGAAGGGGAGTTGGCAAGGGAGTCTGGTGAAAGACTGATGATGCCGATATCTTACAGACATTGTGAGTGTGTGGACCAGACTCAGGCACGGGGTTAGCAAGACCTTCATGCAGTCCCCAAATAACCTCGGATAGCTACCTATTGGAGAAAATGTCTTTCTGCGAAGACTGAGCAAGTGGGGGAAGAATTGTTTCCACAATCCTGGCAAGGAGGAGCCTTTCCGTTCTTGGCACATTTTATACTTATTGCTTCTATTCACATATCACATTAGCATGAGCATTTTGCTTATCATTAGCAGTTTTTTTTTAAACAAAAAAAAAAAACCATAAGAACAGAGTATTTTAATATTTAATCTACTAGCTGTTTCAGAGCTGACACCACGCCATGCCTTTCACCTAACTCTACCTGTTTATACTTGAGATGCTTATGAACTTCATTGTGTATAAATTCTGCACACACCTTGTTTTTTCCTAGGCTACCTCTTCAAAAGTGGATTCCACAGTGTAGGACCTTAGATCATTTTGAATCTTTGCCTTTGCTTCGCAAAGGACAGTGGAGCCTGGCTCCCACAGCTCTCAGAAACTGAGCTTCTGAGTACTCACAATACCACTACTGTTTAACCTTGAACAACTTCTCAGTTTGCTGCTCTGCAGAGTGGTGCAGGATATCTACCTCGCTGGGCTATTGAGAAAAATTAAGCCAGATGAAAGAGAAATCTCACAGGACAAAACTTAATGCCATGTCTTGTACTTTAAAAATAGATTAGAAAATTTTAAATAGGGAAAAATACTCTTACCTTTGAAATGTCCAGTATAGCCACAGCCACAGTATAAACCACAGAAAAGACAAGAGCCCACACAGTAAGCGGGACCGCCCTCACCCTTCATGGTAGGGTAGTCTCCAGTTCCTGAGGACTCAGAAAACAGCTGCATCGATGCCTTATTTGTTTCGCCATTTTGATTTCTTCATTCTTCTTAACTATACTTTCAAGCAGTGTTTTATTTTATTATATCTGTTTAGTTTTTTTGTGTGTGTGTTTTTATCTTTCCCCTTAATATATTTATATTACTTATACATTTATTCATTATTGGATAATATTTTTCTTCCCTTCTTACATTTATCTAAATATTTGAACTTTTTTTTTTAAGTTTTGGGAGATCTTTTGGGGTTAGAGATTTTTGTTTTGTTTTGTTTTCTAATCTCTTGCTCTAGTCCAGTGGTTCTCAACCTATGGTTCATGACCCTTTTGGTAGTTGCATATCAGCTATCCTGAATATTAGATATTTGCATTATGATTCATAATGTAAATTATAGTTATGAAGTAGAAACAGAATAATTTTGGGGAGTCACCACAACATGAAGAGCACAGTGAAAGGGTGAGAGTATAAGGAAGGTTGAAAAGCACTGGTCTAGCCCCTTCCCCTTTATCACACCCTTCTACTCTTCTCCTTTCTTTGATTTAATCTTGTTTCTCTAACTTCTCACATTTCCTACTCCCTCCTTCATCTCATTTTCTATTTCCATGCTTAGCCAGGATAACGTTTAAGTTCCAGTACATTCTACAGTAGTTTTGTCATTTTCAGTATCATGGTTATTGCTAATATATTGGTGGGCTGAAGCTAATTTTTAGTTGTATTTCCATTTCTTGTATGGCTTAATGATGTTATTAATACAGTAGTTTGTTTAATCCTGGAAGAGTTGGGGCTGAGGCTTCAAAAGTAGGCTGTTCAATGAGAAGATTCCCCCTCCAAACAACAGGTGCACAAATCATAAGACAAACACATGGGAAACTTGAAAAGCCACATGTCTTCCAAAAGATCATAACTACTCAACTCAGCAATTCTGACATAGGTAAAATGCCATATGACAATTTCAAATGATTTCAAGTAAAAATGATGAATGATCTGAAGGAGGATATAAACCATTAGGTAAACTCAAGGACTGAGAGGAAAGTCAGCAACATAGAAGAAAACGTCAGCAAATCATATGGGAAACATAAACAATATTGATGAAAAATTTATAATAAAAAAATCCAACAAAGAAGTTTAGGGCTTTAAAATAAAAAAAAGAGAGAGAGAGAAAGAAATGTTTAAGGACATGGCCCCTGGTAGATTTAGATTGCTCATGTTCTCATGATCAGCATCACTATTTGGACCAGGGGAGGGGGCGGGTATGGGACAGTACATGCAGCGTGGAAGAATCATCAGGATGGTATTATAGGAGTTAGAGGGGAGAATTTGAGGGTGGATTGGACCAGGCACATTGTGTTCTTTATACGAAATTCTCAAACAATAAAAAGAAGTATGTTTTAAATTTTTTGGAAATTAAAAACTCAATGAATCAAATAAAGAATCAAATTTAAAAGTACAATGTAAAGCATGGTCAATACACTCTGTCTGGTAGGAAAAGAAAAGAATTTGGGGGCCCAGCTGATAAAATATTATATTCAAACATCAGTAAGTCAAAAAAGGAAAACAAAGTTTTTCAAGAGAACCTACAAGAGCTCTTAGATATGATTGAGACACCAAGCCCAAGAACACACAATACTGAAGAAAAGGCTGAGATAACCTAGAACCCCTGCACAGATGTAGCCCATGGCAGTTCAGTGTCCAAGTGGGTTACAAAGTAATGGGAAGAGGGACTGCCTCTGACATAATCTGATTGGCCTGCTCTTTGATCACCTCCCCTTGAGGGGGGAGCAGCCTTACCAGGCCACAGTAGAGGACAATGCAGCCACTTTTGATGAGAACTGATAGACTAAGATCAGAAAGGAGAGGAGAACCTCACCTATCAGTGGACTTGGGGAGTGGCATGCATGCAGAAAGGGGAGGGAGGGTGGGATCAAGGGGGGGGGAGGAAGGGGCTTATGGGGGGATACAAAATGAATAAAGTGTAATTAATAAAAAATTTTAAAAAATACTGAAAAAAATGGAAAATATATTCAATAAAATGATAGTAGAAAATTTCCCAAATCTAGAAAAAGATATAGACATTTAAACACAAGAATCATTTACAACTTCCAACAGACATGACTAAAGAAGAACCACTGACATATTTTAGTCAAGGTGTCAAAAATACAAAACAAAAATATTAAAATCTTCCAAGAAAAAATGCCAACTCATCTAAAAAGGCGGAAACAACAGAATAATATAGATATCACATCAGCAAACCTCAAAGCCAGGAAAGGATTAAGTGATATATTTCAATACTTGAAAGTAAACAACTGTCAACCAAGACTGCTTAACAAGCAAAGTTATCTTTTAAAATTGGCAGAGAAATAATGCTATTTTAAGATAAACACAAACTAAGGCAATTCTTGACCACCATGCCAACACAGAGCTACAAAGAAGATGGACAGTCTCAAACAGGAGAATCCAAAAAGGAATAATTTTCATAGGAGAAACAGATAAAGAAAGGACATCTGGAAAGGAATCCATCATGTCCAGAACAGTGAATTAGCAAGCCCCTAATGCAAACAGAACTGAGAGTAAAAAACAAACAATAATCTAATCAAACAGAAAACAACCAATGAAATTACAATAATAATTAATTATCTCTTAATAACAATATTAAATATATGTAGCTTAAATTCACCAATAAAGAAACCCAGACTTAATTAAAAAACTCAACTCAACTGTTATTTCTGAGAAACACACAATGTTGGTAAAAATACCCACAGACTAAGAGTCAAAGGAAAAAAATAATCCAAGTTAACAGAAGCTAGCTTAGTTAGGGCTTCTACTGCTGTGATGAAACACCATGACCAAAAGGAACATGGGGAGGAAAACATTTATTTTGTTTATGCTTTTACATCAGTTTATCATCAAAGGAAATCAGGGCAGAAATTCAAACAGGGCAGGAACTGGAGCTAGGAGATGATGCAGAAGCAGCACAGGCATGATACTTATTGGCTTGATCCTCACACTTTTCTCAGCTTGCTCTATTATAAGCATGCAGGAGAAACAGCACAGAGGCAGCCACACCCACAATGGGCTGGGCCTTCACCCATGGATCACTAATTAAGAAAATGTCCTACAGGTGGATCTCACAGAAGCATTTTCTCAACTGACGTTCCCTCTTCTCAGATAACGCTTGCTTGTGTCAAGTTACATAAAAACTACCCAGCACAGAAGCCAAAACCAGCTGGAGCTGGCACAGATATTCTGATATTTGATAACATAGACTTCAAATCTAAATTAGTCAGATGAGATAAAGCAAGCCGCTACATATTAATAAAGGGAACAATTCTCCAAGGAGATACAATAATTGTAAACATTATTACCAAATGTAAGGCTTCCAATTTCATAAAACAAGCACTAATGTATATGAAAGGTCAAATAGTGTCTAATACAGTAACAGTAGGTGATTTTAATGCCCACCGTCCTCTCTAGGTTAGTCATGCAAATTAAAAACCAACAAAGAAATCTCAGAATTAAACAATATCAAAGAATGACTTCATTATTTTTTCTATTGCTAATCTAAGATACCATTACCAAGGCAACTTATAGAACAATCAGTTTATCAGTGATTTGCAGTTTCAAAGAGTGAGTCTATTGTGGTGGGGAGCGTGGCTTCAGGCAATCAGCAACAAAGAGCTTACATCTTGAGGCACAGCCACAAGGCAGGGAGAGCTAACTGGGAGTGCCCGTGGACTTTTGAAACCCCAGAGCCCACCCCCAGCAGCACACTTCCTCTAACAAGGTTACAACTCCTAATCCTTCCCAAACAGTTTCAATAACTGGGTACCAAGTATTCAAATACGGGAGCCTATGGTCACCAATCACAGTCAAAATAGCACAAAGGACAAAAGAACTTAGCAGACATATACAGAAAAATTCTATCCAACAAGACAATAACACAGAATCTTCTTAGTAGTTCATGGAACCTTCTGTAAAGCCAGGAATCAAATCATACCAAGTATAAAGATATCAAAATAATTTTGTCTGTTATCATAGTGCAATGAAATTGAAATAATTAAAAAGGATGTTTCCTTTATTTATGCAAAAACTGCATAAATTCATGAAGCTTGAACAATATACTCTTAAATGATCAGTGGGTCGCTAAAGAAATCATAGAAGAAATTTTAAAATTACTAGAATCAAATGAACATAAAAGTACCAGAATTTTTAGGATATAGCTAGGACAGTTTCAAAAGAAAACTTTATAGCTGTGACTGATTACATAAAAAAATCAGGAAAAGTCTCAAATAAATAATCTAAAGATTCACTTCAATATCTCAGAAAAACAAACACAAACAAACGAATAGATGGCAAGAAATAGTAAAGATCACAGTCGAAATTCAGGAAATGGAGACTAACAGAACATATAAAAGATCAATCAAACTAAATGTTGTAAAAAAACAAACAAACAAACTGGAGGGGATTAGCCAAACTAACCCACAGAAGAAAGGACTCTCAATAAACTCAGAGATGAAAATGGGAGGTTCCCATTGAAATCCAGAATCATTGAAAGCATATTTTAAAAAGTATGCCCCAAAAAAATCTTTTAAAAAATGGATAAATTCCTAGATACATATGACATGCCAAATTGAATTAAGAGGATACAAACAACTTAAGCAGATTCAAAACCATCAGCAAAATTAAAGCAACAATAACAATTCTCCCCTTCCCCCACTAAAAACCAGGACTAGATGGATTCACTGCCACATTCTGCCAAACTTTCAAAGAACTAATACCCACACTCCTCAAACAGAACAGGAAGGAGCCTTATTCAGGATGCAAAGAAAGCACTACCCTGTGTCTTGGGGTTACTACTACAGTGATAAAACACCATGACCAAAGCAAATTGGGGAAAAAGGATTTATTGGTTTGCATATCCTGAATCAGAGTGCAGGAACTCAAAACAGCACAGGAACCTGTAGGCAGGAGCTGATGCAGAAGACACGGAGGGGTGTTGCTTACCGGCTTGCTCTTTATGGCTTACTCAGTCTTCTTTCTTATAGAACCCAGAACCACAAACCAAGGGGTAGTCCCCATCCTAAGGGGACCTCCCACATCAATCACTAATTAAGAAAATGCCCTGCAGGGTTGCCAAAGCCTGACCTTTGGGTGATATTTTTTCAGTTGAAGTTCTCTCCTCTTAGACAATTCTAGCTTGTGTAAATTGTCATAAAACTAGTCAACACACCTTATACAAACATTCCATGAAGATATATCAAAATGATCTTTTCCCCTTGTAAACACGGATAAAAATTCTCAATAAAATTCTGGCTAGCTAAATTTGACAACTCAACAGGAAGATCAAACAGCACAATCAAGTTTGTTTTAGTCTAGCAGTAAAAGGTTACTTCAATAATATAATACATTAATATATTTAAGAACAAAAATCACATATCATCTCAACTGGTATAGAAAAGCCCTTACACAAAGTCCTGAAGAAACCAGGACTAGAAGAAATATATCTCAATATAATGAAGGCAATACACTATAAACTGACAGCCAAATGGAAAGAAAAAAAAAATCTGAGAAATTTTCTTCTAAAAGATGGCAAGTCTAAAGTACCTATTCTTCCATTTTTATTTAACATAGCACTTAAAGTCTCAGCAAGAGCTGAGACAATAAGATAAGACAAAGAAATAAAATGGATATAAATAGGAAAAGAAATGATATTATCACAGTTCATAGTTGACATGATCCTATACTTAAAATACCCCCTGAAAAGACCTCTTATCCCTGATGAACTTTTTCAGCAAAATAGCAGGATATTAAAATCTACATACAAACGTAGGCTTAGGCAAGAGGACTGTGAGTTCAAGACCAGCCTGAGCTACACAGTAAGTCTGAAGTTAACCTGTACAACATAGGAAGACCCTGTCTCCAACAAACGAAAGTCCCTACAGTATTTTTTAAATCTATTGTGGGGATACGTGGTGTGTGTATGTGCACATATATGTGTACAAGTGCTTTGTGAGTTCAGGCATGCTACAGTGCGTATGTAAAGGTCAGAGGGCAAGCTCAGCTGTCGGTCTTCATCTTCCACCTTGTCCAAAGTAGAGTGTCTTTTCTCTCCTGCTGCATATGCCAAGCTTTGACCCATGAGCTTCCATAGAGTCCCATGTCTCTGCCTCCCCTCTTTTCCTAAGAGCACAGAAATATGAATTCGTGACACCCTACATCCCACGAGGGTTTCAAACTCAGATCCTATGTTGCAGGACAAGCACATTACTTATTGGGCCATCTCCCTAGTACACTGCAGAATTTTTAATGAAATCTGTAAGACACTTGAAAATTAGTCTGGAAAATAAAAATCATAAGGATAGATGATAAATTATTGAATAAAACTTTTGTGGCACACCCCTGAAATCATGGTATCTAGGAACTGTTTGAAGCAGAGAACTAGGCTGGACTGGGCTACATAATGAGGCCTAGTCTCAAAGTGTGTGTGTGTGTGTGTGTACATTTGTCTGACAAGACATACAAATATTTTTAAAACTAAAATAGTGTAAAAATACCACAAAAGCATTCAAATGCTGTTTATTTGTCTCCTTACTTTCTATGTCATTTAGTTTATCCATCCATCCAGAAGCGGCTATGGGCTGCCTTTAAGTCTGCTGCTACAGGGAGTTTTTAGAAACATGGGCAATTGTTCCTCTAGAGTTTACACCTGCAAACCCTACACATGTGCCGCAACGGCTCCCGCAGACTATCCTGTTACAATCCATGACTTTCCCCGTTTCTTACACCAGGAACTGGAGTTAGTATTATGTAACTTTAAATTTTTTGATAATCCAATACGCAGTTCATTGTTTTCATTTCCACTTCCCTAATTATGTGCTACAAAGATTGATGGTCTCTTTATTCAGATTGTTAGCTATTTAGGTTTTCCCTTCTGTGGATTACTATTAATATCCTTTGCTCATTTTTCTAGTAGATTTTCTAATATTTTTTCTGTAGATGACTTGTAAGAATTCCTTCCTTGTGTGTATTATATATTAATCTCTTGTCAATTCCTCTTTTATTTTGCAAATATCTTCTATCAATCTGTTACCCATCTGTCAAATTTGTCTATAGTTTCCTTCATTAATCAAAAATACTTAATTTTTACATGACCAAAAGTTTAGGTTTCTTATGCTAGGTACCAAAGGAAATGGCCATAGAGAGAAGGTGACAAATACAGATGCTCCTTGGCTTACTCTGGAGGTACATGCCAGTGAGCTCCTCATATTGAGAAGATCTTAAGTCAGTGATGCTTTGAAACTGCTGCTGCAGTGATCTATGAGGCAAGATGCTGTTTCTACTGCATCCTCTCTCCCATGATGCTCTACCTTACCACAGACCCATTGACACTGCCAGAACAGCTGTCATAAGCCGGCATAGAATCCTAATCACATGCACCATTCCCCAAAATTCACTCTCTCCTGAAACACAGCTTTTACCTGCAGCAGGAAACAGGTTCCATCAGCAGATACTTCTCAAAACTCCCAGAAGGGATCCAGGAAAGCATGTGTTTCCCCAGAGAGTGCGAACAGTACCCTAGGTGATATGTGAAATGTGATGGAATGGGCAGCACTTGGCTTTTTAAAACTTAAAAGAAAATATGCTTCAAGTCCCTTATGGACATGTAATGACTACTTAAGGCCTTACCCAAGTCTGGTTCCTCTATAGAACATAACTTTTTTGGGGGGAATGCATAACATTGGCCATAAGAAATTACCCAAGGTTAAATGACCAGGGTGAAAAAAAATAGAAATTCACACACTAACAAACGGGTTGTCCTAAAAGATTAAGCTTCATTACTCTCTTAAGAGATCCCAGGACTGAACACCTCCTATAATGGCTGCCTTCATCCTTAATGGAGCCAACCCAGAGTCTGAGTCTCCGAAACATCACTCAAGCCTGAAAGCAAACCCAACCTTCAAAACTAGTGACATTCTAGCAGCCCCAAATTAATCAAAGATTCAAGTGTAAACATGGAATCCACTGTTCAGAGTGGGATTTCTATCTTTTAAAATAATTCAGAGCCAATACTACAGGACTTCTTGAATCATTCAAAAACAATTAGTACATACCTATAAGAATTATTGAAATCCAGAACACTCAGTGCTGTTGAGAGTGGTTCTCCCTCCCTCTCTCTCAGATTGAAACTTGGATTCAGTGTGTGTGCGTGTGTGTGTGTGTGTGTGTGTGTGTGTGTGTCCATGACCATGCACATCTATAGATGACAGAGGAGAATATTAAGTATCTTGCTCTATCATTCTCTGCCTTATTTTCTTGACACAGTGTGTTTTGATTTGAACTCATACCTTCATGTTTGCATAACAAGCACCCTTATGTACTAAACCATCTCCTCAGCTGTAAAAAAAAACAAAAAAAACAAAAAAAAACAAAAAAAAAAAACAGGTTTTTTACCTAATAGAATGTATAACTGTATGTGGGTATTTATACAAGCTTTATTCATATTTGCCCAACTCAGAGAAAACCAAGATGTCCCTTATTGGAACAAGAATGTACAACCCTCATATATCCAGGAAATGGAATATTAGCCAGCATTAAAAAGAAATAAGATGTCAGGTGGCGGTGGCATGCCTTTAATCCAGTACTTGGATAAGGCAGAATCTCTATGAGGTCAAGGCCAGACTCATCTACAGAGCAAATTCCAGGACAGCCAGAAGAGCACAAAGAAACCCTATCTCCAAAAACCAAATACAAAATAAAATTAAATAAATAAGCTATAAGTTCATAAAAAAAAAATAAGAAGGAATTGGGTTGATAAGTGAACTTTGCTACATAGCTGATGAGTAGCTAAGGGCCAAACTTCAATTACCAAGCAGTGTTCAGACTCATGAAAAAGATGCAGTCCTTCCAAGATTTTAGAATCAAATCAATGATGACTAAGAATATGAAAAAGATATTCCAAACAAATGGACCTAAGAAGCAAGCAAGTGTAGCCATTCTAATATCTAACAAAATAGACCTCAAACCAAAACTAATCAAAAGAGATAGGGGGAAACACTATATACTCATCAAAGAAAAAATCCACCCAGATGATATTTCAATTCTTAACATCTGTGCCTCAAACACAAGTGTACACATGTTTGTAAAGAAAACACAACTACAGCTTAACTCACTATTGATTCACGCACTGAGAGCTGGAGACTTCAACACCCCACTACCACCAGCAGACATGACATCAAGACAAAAAACAGACAGGAAAAAGCAGGAACTAACAGATTTTATAAACCAAATAGACTTAACAGGTATTTACAGAACATTACTCCCAAACACAAAAGAATATGTACCTTTTGCTCTGCACCTCATAGAAATTTCTCCAGAATTGAGCACATACTTGGACACAAAGCAAGTCTCAGTAGATACAAGAAAATTGAAATAGTGCTCTGCTACCCTATCATACCACAATGGATTAAAGCTTGATGTCAACAACAACAGAAACAACAGAAGTCTTACAAACTAATGAAAACTGAACAATTCTCTACTGAATGAAAAATGGGTGAATATAGAAATAAGAAAGAAAATAAAGACTCTCTGGAATTCAATAACTATTCAAGATACCTAAATTTTACAGGACACAATGAAGGTGGTACCAAGAGGAAAGTTCAGAGAAGTAAGTACTCTGCACTTAAAAAAATTAAATGAAAATAAAAAGTTGGGAGATCTCAAACTAGAAACTTAACAACACACGTGAACGTTCTCAAACCAAAAGAAGTAATCATACCCAAGAAGAGTAGATGGCAAGAAATGATCAAACGTAGAGTTGAAATAAATAAAATAGAAACAAAGAATAAATAATCTAAAGAGCTGATTCTTTGAAAAAATGAACAAGATAGACCAATCCTTATCCAAACTAAAAGACAGAGAGAGAATATCTAAATTAACAAAAGCAGAAATATCCACCTGTAAGTGAGTATATACCATGTGTGTCTTTCTGGATCTGGCTTACCTCACTCAGGATGATCTTTTCTGGTTCCATCCATTTGCCTGCAAATTTCATGATTTCCTTGTTTTTAATGGCTGAGCAGTATTACTTTGTGTAAATGGACCACAGTTTCTTTAGTCATTTTTCAGCGGAGAGATCTCTATGCTGTTTCTGTTTCTGCCTATTAAACATACTATAATGCACAGACCCCAAGAAGATAAGTCCCACGGGCATGTTAGGCTTCATGTCTGCCCACTAGTTAGGGGAGTGAGGGATCTCTCTTACATGGACCATGTTGCCTGCTTTCATCACTTCCCCCTGATGGGACTTCCCTACTAGACCATACAGGAGGAAGACAAATTCAGTCCTCATGTGAATAGATAAGCTGGGGTATCAGGGCAGGGGGACTCCTAAACTAAGGAATAGGGGAGAGGGGTTGTGGAAAGGAAAGAGGGACTAGAAGAAGAGGGAGGGACCTATGGCTGAGATGTAAATTGAATTAATTAATAAAACAAAAAAGTAGAAATGAAAAGGAAGACATAACAAAGAACACCAGGGAAATACAGAAAATCTTATCAAAGTTAAATCAAGATCAGATAAGCAATTTAAACAAGCCTATAACCCCTAGTAAAATAGAAGCAGTCATTTAAAATCTTCTAACCAACAAAGCTCAGGGCCAAATAGTTTTAATACAGATTTCTACCAGATTTTCAAATAAGAGTTAATGCCAATACTCCTCAAATTATTCCACAAAATAGAAACAGAAAAAAAAAAAAAACACTAACACTGTCCCATTCATTTTATGAGGCCACACTTAGCCTGATAGCCAGAGTATAAGAACCCAACAAATAAAAATTACAAACCAATTTCCCTTATGAACATGGATCCAAAAATACTCAATAAAATACTCACAAACCAAATCCAAAGACATATCAAAAAGATCACCCACTATGATCGAGTAGGCTTCATCCCAGGGATCCAAGGATGGTTCAATATATGGATGGGGAAGGGAGAGGGTGGGGTTGGAGGAGAGGAGGGAGGGAGGCACAGGGGAGATACAAAGTGAATAAACTGTAATTAATAAAAATAAAATAATTAAGTAATAAAAAAGGAAAAAAAAGACACAGGCTAACAGACTGAATGGGAAAACAGGATCCAGCAATCTGCTGCATACAAAAAAAAAACACACCCCAGCAAGAAAGATAGCCACTATCACAGATTAAAGGGCTGGAAAAAGGTTCTCCAAGCCAATAAAACCAAGAAGCAAACTGGAATAGCCATTCTAAGATCTAATAAAATAGACTTCCCCATCAAAAGAAACCGGGAAGGACACTTTTCAACTCACCAAAGAAAACATTCACCAAGATGATATCTCAGTTCTGAAATATGCCCCAAAAGCAAGAAAACACACATTCATAAAAAACAAAAACAACAACAACAACAACAAAAAAAACATTACTAAAGCTGAAATCACACTTCAATCACCACACATTAATTGTCAGAGACTTCAACACCCATTTCTCACCAATGAACAGGTCATCAAGACAGAAATCAAACAGAGAAATAATGAAACTAACAAACATTATGAATCAAATGGACCAAACATATTTACAGAGAATTCCATTCAAACACAAAAGACTATAAATTATTCTTTGCACCTCTCAGAACCTTCTTCAAAATTGACCATACAGTTGGTCACAAGGAAAGCCTCAATAGATACAACAAAATTGAAATAGCTCCTTGTATCTTGACTGACCACCATTGATTAAAGCTGGACTTCAACAACAACAGAAAGCCTACAAACTCATGGAAACTGAATAAGCCTCTACTCAATGACCACTGGGTCGGGGAGGAAACAAAGAAATGAAAGACTTTCTAGGATTCAATGAAAACAAAGGCACAACACACCCAAACTTATGAGACACAATAAAAGCAGTGCTAAGAAGAAAGTTCATAGCACTAAGTACCTTCATTAAAAAAACAAAAAAAATGGAAAGATCTTATGCTAACAATTTAAAAGCACACCTGAAAGCTCTAGTATAAAAAGAAGTAAAAACTCCCAAGAGGAGTGGCAGAAAATAACCAAACTCAGGGCTGAAATTAATAAATTAAAAAAAAAAGAGAGAACAATTCAAAGAATCAAGGAAAGCAAGAGTTGGTTCTTGAGAAAATCAACAAGATAGGCAAAACCTTACCAAAATAACTAAAAGGCAGAGAGACATCATCCAAATTAACAAAATCAGAAATGAGGACATTGAGAAAATCCAAGGAATCACTATGTCTTACTTCAAAAACCTGTGCTACACAAATTTGGAAAATCTATATGAAATGGACTGTGCTCTTGATACATAGCACCAACTTTAAATCAATATCAGATAAATGATTTAAATAGGCTCATAACCCCCAAGGAAATAAAAACAGTCATTAAAAGTCTCCCAACCAAAAACAAGCCCTGGGCCAGATGGCTTTAACACAAAATCCTACCAGACTTCCAAAGAAGAATTAATATCAATACTCCTCAAACTATTCTACAAAATAAAAATGGTAGAAACATTGCCAGACTCATTCTATGAAGCCACAGTCACCCTGATACCTAGACCACACAAAGATTCAATAACAGAAAAAGAGAATTTCAGACCAATTTCTCTTATGAACATTGATGCAAAAATACTCAGTAAAATATGTTGGAGGTAGGTCTGGTGCTCTGTCTATTCAGACGCTAAATTATGGGTCCCAAGATCTCAATGCACTCCAGACAAGTACATTTCCACACACACCAAGCAATGTTGTGTAAACTTTGCTCTCCAATAATCTCCTACTGGTTAATATTTGAAAAGACTGGACAGTGTGAAACTGAGCAGAAGAGAGGTAGATGGAGCTTTTGTTTCCTCAGCTTGGGGGTCTCAGGTGGGGACCAAGAGGCCAGGAGAAGGAGGAAGAAGGAGGAAGATGGAGATAGAGAACATGTCCTAATGTAGCAGAGAGAGCCCAGACAGGATAAATATTGGCAAGTAACTTTGGGTGTGTAAAAATAGGAAATAGAGTAGCTTAGAAAATTAGTATACATCATACCTACCAAGTTATGGTGCTTAAGTTTGTCAAATAATCAATAGGTCTCTGTCTCAATTATTTGGAAGCTAGGTGGATTAGAAAAGCCCTCTAGAATTAATAAATCTTCTACAAAAAAAAAAAAAAAATACTGGCAAACAGAGGGCCTCTGAAAGACTCTGCCCTGCAGACTATCAAAGCAGACGATGAGACTTATAGCCAGCTTTTCGGCAGAGGACATGGAGTCTTATGTAAGAAGTGGGAAATAGTAAGATCTGGAGAGGACAGGAACCCCACAAGGAGAGCAACAGAACCAGAAAATTTAAACACAGGGGTCTTCCCAGAGACTCATACTCCAACCAAGTACCAGGCATGGAGATAACCTAGAACCCCTGCACAGATGTAGCCCATGGCAGTTTAATGTCCAAGTGGGTTACATAGTAATGGGAAGAGGAACTGCCTCTGACATAAACTGATTGGCCTGCTCTTTGATCACCTCCCCCTGAGGAGGGAGCAGCCTTACCAGGCCACAGAAGATGATAATGCAGCCACTCCTGGTGTGATCTGATAGACTAAGATAAGAAGGAAGGGGAGGAGGACCTCCCCTATCAGTGGACTTGGGGAGGGGCATGTGTGAAGAAGGGGGAGGGAAGGTGGCATTGGGAGGGGAAAAGGGAGGGGCTTATGGGGGGGATACAAAGTGAATAAAGTGTAATTAATAAAATAAAATTAAATTAAAAAAATACTGGCAAACCCAATTTAAGAACACACCAAAAACATCATCCACCATGATCAAGTAGGCTTTATCCTGGGGACACAGGGATGGCTTAATATATGAAAATCCATCAGTGTAATACACCATTTAAGCAAACTGAAGGCAAAAACAAACAAACAAACAAAAAATATGATCATCTAATAATAGATACTGAAAAGGCCTTTGACAAAATCCAACACCCCTTCCTGTTAAGTTTTGGAGAGATTAGGCATACAAGGCACACATCTAAACACAAAAGAGGCAATATAGAACAATCCAATAGCAAACATCAAATTAAGTGGAGAGAAACTTAAAGCAATTCTACAAAAATCAGGTACAAGACAAGGCTGCCCACTCTCTCCATATCTACTCAATATAGTATTTGAAGTTCTAGTTAGAGCAATAAGACAAATAAAGGAGATCAAGAGAATATAAATAGGAAAAGAAGAAGTCAAAGTATCCCTATTCACAGATGATATAATAGTATATATAAGTGACCCCAAAAATTCTACTGAAGAACTTCTACAGTTGATAAACACCTTTAACATAGTGGCTGGATACAAAATTAACTTTTAAAAAAATCAGTAGCCAGCCTATATACAAGTAATAAATGAGCTGAGAAAGAAATTAGGAAAACAACATCCTTCACAATAGCCACAAATAATATAAAATACCTTGGTGTAACTCTAACCAAGCAAGTAAAAAACCTGTGTGACAAAAACTTCAGTGTTTGAAGAAAGAAACTAAAGAAGATATCAGAAGATCGAAAACTCTCCAATGCTCATGGATTGTAAAAATGGCCACATTACCAAAAGCAATCTACAGATTCAATGCAGTTTTCATCAAAATTCCAACACAAATCTTTACAGACCTTGAAAGAGCAATTCTCAACTTCATATGTAAAAATGAAAAACCTAGAAGAGTGAAAATAATCCTATAAAACAAAAGAACTTCTGGAGGTATCACCAACCCTGATTTCAAGCTGTACTACAGAGCAATAGTCTTAAAAACTATATAGTATTGGCACAAAAACAGACAGGTTGATCATGGAAACAAATAAGAGACCCAGAAATAAACACACACACCTCTAGACACTATTTTTGACAAGGAAGCCAAAACCACTCAATGGAAAAAGGAAAACATCTTCAAAAATGGTGCTGGCTTAACCAAATGTCTGCATATAGAAGAATAAAATAGATTCATATTTATCACCCTGTACAGAGCTCAGGTCCAAGTAAATCAAAGACCTCAATATAAAATCAGACACACTAAATTTAACAGAAGAGAAAGTTGGGAGTAGTCTTGAACTCATTGGTACAGGAAACAACTTTCTAAACAAAGCATTAACAGCTCAGGAACGATCAATTAATAAATGGGACCTCATAAAACAGAAAAGCTTCTGCAGGGCAAAAGACACCATCAATAGGACAAAACAGCAGTCTACAGAATGGGAAAAGATCTTTACCAACCCTACATCTGACAGAGGACTAATACCAAATTAAATAAAGAACTCAAGAATTTAAACACCAATAAATCAAATAACCCAATTTAAAAATGGGGTACAGAGCTAAGCAGAGAATTCTCAACAGAGGGATCTCTAATGGCCTACAATCAGTTAAAGAAATGTTCAACTTCCTTAGTCATCAGGGAAATGCAAATCAAAACAACTCTGAGATTCCATCTTACATCCATCAGAATGACCAAGATCAAAAACTCAAGTGTCAGAACATGCTGGTGAAGATGTGGAGTAAGGGTAGCACTCGTTCATTCCTGGTGAAAGTACAAACTTGTACAACCACTGTGGAAGCAATCTGGCAGTTTCTCAGAAAATTGGAATAGTTCTATCTCAAGATTCAGCTATACTACTCCTGAGCATATGCCTGAAAGATGCTCAACCACATGCACATGCAAACTTGCTCAACTATGCTCTTAGCAGCTTTATTCATAATAGCCTGAAACTGGAAACAAGCTAGGTGCTCCTCAATGAAAGAATGGATAAAGAAAATGAGGGATATTTGTATAATGACGTATATCTACTGCTCTGCTATTAAAAACAAAGACATCACGTAATTTGCAGGCAAATGGATGGAACTGGAAAGGATCATCCTGAGTGAGGTAACCCAGTCTCGGAAAGATACACATGGTATATACTCACTTATACGTGATATTAGCCATAAAGTATAGGACAACCATGCTACCGTCCACAGACCGAAAGAAGCTAAGTATTAAGGTGGACCTAAGGGAGAATGCTTGAATCTCACTCAGAAGAGAAAACAAAAAACACATCTGAAGTAGATGGAGGAAGGGAACTGGGTGGGAGAGGGGGTAGAGAGGAAAATTAGCGTGGGCATTAGTTGTGGGAATGAGGGGAGAGAACACAAATCAATGGGTGGGCATCTCTGGGACAGGGGAGGTTCCAGGGAGTCTATGGGGGAGACCTAGTTGAGACTCTTTGCAGTGGGGGATATGGAGTCTGAAGTCACCACCTCCTGTAGCCAGCAGGGACTCCCAGTGGAGGGAGGGACCACTAACAAACCCATAAAACCTTAGGCCCAAAATTTATCTTGCCTACAAGAAATATAAATATTAAGATAGAGCAGAGATGGAAGGGATGACAGACCAATGATTAGCCCAACTTGATACCCACCCCATGGGAGAGAGCCAGCCCCTGACACTATTAATGATACTCTGCTATGCTTATAGACAGAAGCCTAGCATAACTGTCTTCTATCTTCATCCAGCAGCTGATGGAAACAGATAGAGAGTCCCACAGTGAAACAAGAGGCCAAGCTCGGGGATTTTTGTAAGGAATGATTGTGAGGCAGAAGGATCAAGGATACCATAAGAAGACCTATCAAGTAAAATAAACTGGATCTATGGGAGTTCACAGAAATGGAAGCACCAACCAAAGAGCATGCATGGGCTGGACTTAGGCCCCCTACACATATGTAGCAGATGTGCAACTTGCTTATCATGTGTGTCCCCTAACAGTGGAAGAAGGGCCTGTCTGACTCTGCTGTCTGCCTTTGGATCCCTTTCCGCTAGCTTAGCTACCTTGTCTGGCCTCAGTGGGAGAGGATGCCCTTAGCTCTACGGCAACTTGATGTGTCAGGGTGGATTGGTATCCATAAGGGTCCTTCCCTTTCTGAGAAGAATGGGAAGGGAGACAGGAAAGGGAGCCTAAGGTTGAGACTGGGAGGAAAGGAAGGAGGGGCCTGAGATCAGACTGTAAAGTGGTTAAATCAATAAATGGAAAAAAGAAAGAAAGAAAGGTATCAATAAAATGACTTCTAATGATATTCTGCTGTACTCATTGATCAGTACCTTATTCAGTCATCATCAGAGAAGCTTCCTCCTGCAGCAGATGAAAACAAATTTAGAGACCAACACCAAAAACATTATGCTGTAAGAGCGTCCTTGGAGTACACAGCTCTAAATATGATAGCTCCATCAAATCTGTTGTCTCAGAGCTCAGGGAATCCTGTGGAAGGGGAACTGAAAAGAATATATGAACTAGAGGGGATCAAAGACCCCAGGAATACAGGGCTATTTAAATCAACTGAACAAGGCTCATAGGAACTCACAGAGACTGAAGCAGCAATCAAAGAACTTACACTGGTCTGAACTAGCTCCTATATGCTTCCAGCTTAATATTATTTATTGCCCTTTTATTTTATTTTATTTTATTTTTCCATTAATTTATTTATTTACTTTACATCCTGATCATAGCTTATTCCAAGTCCATCCCTCTCACTCTCCTTCCTCCATTCCCCTCTCCCTTTCTCCTCAGAGAAGGGGAGACCTCCCATGGATATCAACTAGCTTTGCATATCAAGTTACAGTAGGACTAGGTGCATCTTCTATTAGGGCTAGACAAGACCATCCAGTTAGGAGAATGGGATCCAAAGGCAGGCAACAGAGTCAGAGACAACCACTGCTCCAGTTGTTAGGGGACCCAAATGAAGATCAAGCTTCACATCTGTTACATGTGTGTAGGGAGCCCAGGTCCAATCTACACCTTTGGTTGAGGGTTCAGTCTCTGTGAGTCCCCATGGCCCAGGTAAGCTGATTCTGTAGGTTTTCTTGTGGTGTCCTTGACCTCTCAGGCTTCCACTATCCTTTCTCGCACCCTTTCACAAGACTTGGAGAGCTCAGCCTATTGTTTGGCTGTGGGGTCTCTGCATCTGTCTCCATCAGCTGCCAGGTGAAGCCTCTCAAAGGACAGTTATACTAGGCTCCTGTCTGTAAGCATAGGAGAGTGTTGTTAACAGTGTCAGGAGTTGGCTCTTTCTCATGAGATAGGTCTCAAGCTAGGCCCATCATTGGTTATCCATGTCCTCAATGTCTACTCCATTTTTATCCCTGTGCATCTTGTAAGCAGGACAATTTGTGGCCCAACGGTTTTGCGGGTAGCTTGGTGTCCCCCTCCATTGGAAGTCTTCCCTGGTTATAAGAAGTGGCCACTTAAGGTTCCCTATCCTCTATTGCTAGGAGTCTTATCTAAGGCCACCATCACAGATTCCTTGGAGATTCCCTTGTCCTAGATTTCTAGTGCCAGAGATGGCCCCCACCAGTCCCACTTCTCTCTCCCTCCATCCTCTCCACACTCCATCCCTCCTGTTCTCCTCCCCACCCCCTCTCCCATACAGTTCCCTCCCTCCATCCACCTCCTATATCTATGGTAGTTCCCTTTCTGAGTGAGATTCAAGCATTCTCCCTTGGACTCTCCCTATTACTTACTTTCTTTGGGTGTGGGTTGTAGCATGGTCATTCTGTATATTTTTATGGGATTCCTGAGTGTGAGAATGAGTGGGGTTTTTTTTGTTTTTTTTTTTTATTCTTGTGCCTGTTCTTGGGGCTCTTTTTCTTCTCTTGGGTTGCCTGGTGCACTCTTGAAGTGAAGCCTTTCGCTTTTTCTTTTGTCATGTTTGGTTGCTATCTCATAGAAGCCTGTTCTTTTCTAATGAGAGACAGAAAGGGAGTGGAACTGGAGGGGAGAGGAGATGGGGAAGAACTGAGAAGAGTAAAGGGAGGAGGAAAGTATAAACAGAATATTGTCTGAGAAAATAATCTATTTCCAATAAAATAAAAAGGGGAAAAAAAGAATGTGGAAAAACTGTGGTCTGCATGTTTCCCACTTAGAAAGGCTTGTACATCATATGGTGTTTATCAAGCTTTTCTGAGGGTAAGTCTTAATAAATCAGTTTACAATATCTACTACAAACATAAATTAATACACACAGCCACAGCACACTAAAGCTACATTTTAGTGTGAATGGAAACTGTGTCTTGATGCCACATGCCACAGGGCAAGTATCTTATATCATCAGCCCAAGGAAAGAGCTAAGTTCAAAATCATGATTTGTACTGAATGCACAGTGCTCTCACACCATGACAAAATAGAAAATCTGTAAGTTAAGCTGTAATTAAGTTGATCTGTGAATCTACACAAAAACAACAACTGAGTAACAAGAGACATTAGGTAGATTTAATCAAGTGAAAATAGCAAGAAACTGTTGCAAAATATATAACTTCTAACGTGAACAATGAAGAAAGAAATGCTTTCCATTTCATACATAAGTGCAAACAGAATAAATAAGCAAAGCACAAGTAACCTAATAGGAAAGAAATTTCTCTGTGTTGAGAGCTGGCAGAACACAGTTCAGGAATGGAGTCAATGAGGAGAATTCCACTTATGAGAAAACACCAAAAAAAAAAAAAAATAGACAAGAGTCTTGTGATCTCAGTTTCTTCAAAACATAAAATAGTTTTAGGGATGTGTTTTTGTGCTCCTTCCAGGTGTAGTGTGTAGGAGTGAGTTGATTTCAAGTCTATTCATTACAATTGGCTATTGTGTTTTTCATATCTCTATGAAAAAAACATAGTTTTGTCATGTGTGACTTGCCCTCAAATTATAAATTGTCTAATGCTCTGAATAAAGTTCTCTACTGCATGAAACTTTCTTCCACCTCATTTATAAGTCATAGGACCTACCCTATAGATGGGTGACAGAGAGCCTGCAGAAGAGTATAAATAGCTAACAATGTATGAAGAGATGCAGATTAGGAGGAGGTGTCATTTTATGAGCATCTGACTGAAAACAAGCCAAAGCAGAGGTTCTAAGTAGCAGGAGTCTCATACACAGGCAAAATGGTCCTTCTTCTAGAGGTCAATCAGTTCTGCGTTTTTAGATGTACAGTGTGTGTGGTCCTCCTCCATGACCTCCTGCATATGTGAGCTAATGTTTAGTGCATCATTGTTTATAAAAAGTAAAGGTGAAGAAGAGCTAAAATGATCCTGGGCAAGTAGAAAAGTGAATGAGCTACCACAGGTACAGATTGTGTGAGCTAAAAGTAAAGCAGATGTTTTACATCCACATTGTATCTGCTATGGGACTATCTCCATGATGGAATCAATGGAAAGTGACACAAAGCAAATATAAAATACACACAGTCATCACAATTTGTCAGCTGGATGAGCAAATAGCCCCAAAGTCTGATGAAACATGCCTTTCTGGGCAAAGCTTAGTGACTACACAAGACACAAGACAAGTCTAGAATCTTCTGTGCAATGTGAGGTCTACAGGTAATAAGACTGTACACTGTTACAATGTGCCTTCCTGAACCTAAAGCCCTCAAGGACATGTTTCAGGTAACAGACATGCTGATGACTTTACCTTTGTACCATTTTTCTTACATGTGTCTCATAACTTTGTATTGTAGGCTTTCTAAACATATACAATAAAATTTATTTTTTAAAAACATTTTAAGTACATAGAGTTAGGACATGGCTCTGCTGGTAGGGTGTGTGCTTGTCGTGTAGGGGCTAGAACCTGAGTTCAGTTTGTAGAGCACACATCATCAAGCCATCCTACTTGGGGAGTTCCAGCTTAGGCTGATCAGCGAGGTTTTGACATGCAGCTAAGAGTGTGGAAAGACTGAGTCTACATACTTCCCACTGAGAGGAGCCCTTATCTCTCACAGTATCGGTCAAGCTTTTCTGGTAGGAAGTATTTCAATAACTTAGCTTACAACATCCACATGCACTACATACACCCAACTTACCAAGCCCCGGAGCTCAGCCCTAGCACGCCATACTGTCCCAGCTACTTGCTCTCACTGAGAAAGCCTGTCTCAGAAAAGGTGAGTGGTGCCCGATGAACAATACTTGTGCTTGTCTTCGGACCTTCACACCCACAGCCCTCCACCACACAACAAACAAAAAAAACCAAATAAATAAATAAATAGCATGTAGATAATCTGCAGCTGGAGATGGCAATCGATGAAGTACATGCCATGCAGCATGAGAACCTGAGTCAAAAAGCTGGTGTGCACATGCCTGTCATCCCCAGCACTAGAAAGGTAAAGACAAGAGGATCCCTGGGGTTGGTTGGGCAGCTGGTCTAACCAAACACTGAGTCTCAGGACCAGTAAAGGACTCTGTCTCAAGAGCTAAGGTGGAAATTCCCTGAGGAAGACACCTGGGGTTGACCTCTGGCCTCCATTCACACAATATGAACACATGCATACACACATACACCAAAAGCTTCCCTTAGTGAATGAGAACAGGTGACTTGCAAAGAGGATAAATCAATATTCTTTTTGTTTGTTTGATTGTTTTTTGTGTTTTTTTTAACGGAATGATTTTTATATTCTACTTATATATGAAAAAAATGAAGATGGTTTAAAATGAGATGACTATGAGTTAGTTGTTTCACATGATTACGGAAAACTAGAACAAAAGATTTAATCAAGTTCAAAAGACATTCTGACATTAACCTTCAACTAATTGCCACATAAGTGAGCCTCTGATTCTTCAACCAAAGCCAATGTGGGTTTTGAGTCAAACCTTATAGGCTCCATTTGTCCCTGAGGTAGCCAACTGTACAAATCCCAGGCCAGAAATAACTTCTACATTATCATATGTTTAAAATCACCCACAGAAGGAAAACTAATTTGTGGTTTTATAAAAGGTACATAAAAATATAATTCTAGTGCTCATAAGTAAAAGTGTATTGGAATACATCCATCTCGACCCACTTTCGCATGTCGATGGTGCTTTGGTGTCACTACAGCCCAAGTAGCTGAGACCCTGTGTGATCTACAATGTTCAAGAAATTTCTACCACTTTATGGGGACAAAGTGTTGATCTGCCACAGGTCACCTTTCTGCGTTAGTGCCTTATTTTGGGTAGGGGTTAGATCAAGGTTGGCATTAAAAACTTGTATTCACATTCTCTGTTGGTGCTGAAGACACCAAAGACCCTAAGCAGCTATTTTTAAGTTATAAATGTGGCAAGCACTCCTCAGTGTTCACTCTGCCTTCTCATCTTCCCATGCTCAACTCTTCTTTTCTGTGTCTTTTTAACACAGAGGGGAGTTGTCTCTGAGGGAGATAATAAGCCACTATCAGCTTTATCACTGCACTTCCTAAATTATCCACCCTCAGAGGGACGCTCAGCAGAGACCTCGGTGACCACCCCAGGCCTCACCACACAATGGACAGTGATGACAGAGCACCTGGAGCATCCTGCAGTAAATAGCTCTACCAACAGGTACTTCAGATACTCTGATGAAACCCAGGAGTCCCCTCCACGTCTAAGTCAGGTATGTGTGCATAAAATTTGGTTAAGAAGTAACCCACAGACCCTCCTCAACCTATAGGTGTCTATCCATCTGAGGTTTAAAAGCTCTGTTCTACAGAACTGTTATTACAGGTTCCTAAGCCAGGGTCTCCTTCTCTGGTCACAGAATGGAAAAGCAGGAAGGAGCTGGACAGTACCTAGTGAAGAATAAGAAACCTCTGCTCACTAGTCACAGTCACCTGTCACTTCTCTGTTTTGGCTTCTGCCCTGCCTTTGTGGATTACAGAGAGAGAGGGAAAATGGGGAGGGGGGCAGGGAACTGAGATGATTTGGTATGGATAAAGATGTTCATTGCAAACTATGTTAAGAGATTATGAAAAAGATTATTAATTTTTAGCCAACAGGTGAAAAGCTGTGAGTGTTGATGGTACCAGTGTGTCTCAAGCCAGGTGTGTGTCTGCAAGAACAGAGAAAGAGCTCCCCAACTTGCATCCAGAGATACACTGTAAGAACAAAAAGGATGCACTCTCCTGTGCATTTAATAGGCATTATTCTATTTCCAACACGCTCATTTTAAAACAAGACTCTCAGACTACTCTCAGAATAAACTTGTAGACATACTATCATGCCTGTTCTTGGTTGACAACTCGACTATATCTGAAATTAACTAAAAGCCAAACTGCTGGGCATACCCACAAGAGATATATTTGTTCTTGACTTAATCATTTGAGGTGGAGAAAAATACCCCTTAAATATAGGCCTCATCTTCTGGTGTCAGCCTATATAAAGTCCATTCCTTCACTGGTATTAGCATCCACTTCTTTTGGATTCAGACATATACTAAAAACCAGCTCAGACATCCAGCCTGGTGAACTGAACAGCTACTGGATTCTTGGACTCTCTGCCAGGAAATAGTCATAGGTGGACTAGCTGGACCACAGCCTGTAAGCCACTGTAGTAAAGCCTACTTTTATATATCTAGACGCATTCTAGCCGCTCTGTTTCTCTAGAGAACCCTGACTGATACAGATGTACAAGTTCACCACTGATGATTACAAAGTTGCAAACCAAAATCTCTTCAAAATGTTTCAAAAATCCTCAAGTGTTATCAAAATTCTACCAAAAAGAATCCAGTAATAAAAAAAATTAAAATTCTATACTATAACCCGGTGGGATTTATCCTAGGAATACAAGACTTGTCTAATACTTGAAAACCAGCAGAATGTACTATCGAAAGAAGAATCAACTGTTTTAAAATGTATAGATAAAAGGTGGTAAGCTGCTACAAACATGGTTGAGCAAATGTCCTTTTTGTGTACTTGAGCCTCTTTTGGGTATATGCCTAGGAGTGGTATGGCTGGATCTTGAGGAAGCGCTATTCCTAGTTGTCTGAGAAAGCGCCAGATTGATTTCCAGAGTGGTTGTACAAGTTTACATTCCCACCAGCAGTGGAGGAGGGTTCCCCTTTCTCCATTCCAGCATGTGTTGTCCCTTGAGTTTTTCATCTTGGCCATTCTAATGGGTGTAAAGTGAAATCTCAGGGTTGTTTTGATTTGCATTTCCCTAATGGCTAATGAGGTTGAGCATTTCTTTAAGTGCTTCTCTGCCATTTAATATTCCTCTACAGAGAATTCTCTCTTTAGCTCTGTTCCCCATTTTTTAATTGGATTACTTGGTTTGCTGCTTTTCAGCTTGGTTAGTTCTTTATATATACTGGATATGAGTCCTCTGTCAGATAAAGGGTTGGTGATGATTCTTTCCCAATCTGTAGGCAGTCACTTTGTTTTGATGACGGTGTCCTTTGCTTTACAGAAGCTTTTCAATTTCATGAGGTCCCATTTATTGATTGTTGCTCTTAGAGCCTGTGCTGTTGGTGTTCTGTTCAGGAAGTTTTCTCCTGTACCAATGAGTTCTAGGGTATTCCCCACTTTTTTTTCTAGCCGATTTAATGTGTCTGGTTTTATGTTGAGGTCTTTGATCCACTTGGACTTCAGTTTTGTGCAGGGTGATAAGTATGGGTCTATTTTCATTTTTCTACATGTAGACATCCAGTTGGACCAGCACCATTTGTTGAAGATGCTATCTTTTTTCCATTGTATGGTTTTGGCATCTTTGTCAAAAATCAGGTGTCCGTAAGTGTGTGGGTTTATTTCTGGGTCTTCTGTTTGATTCCACAAGGACTATTCGTGGAGATAACCTAGAACCCCTGCACAGATGTAGCCCATGGCAGTTCAGTGTCCAAGTAGGTTACATAGTAATGGGAAGAGGGACTGCCTCTGACATAATCTGATTGGCCTGCTCGTTGATCACCTCCCCCTGAGGGGGAAGCAGCCTTACCAGGCCACAGTAGAGGACAATGCAGCCACTTTTAATGAGAACTGATAGACTAAGATCAGAAAGGAGAGGAGAACCTCCCCTATCAGTGGACTTGGGGAGTGGCATGCATGCAGAAAGGGGAGGGAGGGTGGGATCGGGAGGAGAGGAGGGAGGGGCTTATGGGGGGATACAAAATGAATAAAGTGTAATTAATAAAAAAAATTTTTTTAAAAAGGTAGTAAGCAGGACTTAACCCTTTTAATGAAAAAAAAAACAAAAACAAAAACAAAAAAAAAACACACACAAACCCAAAAAAAAAAAAAAAAAAAGAAAAAAAAATCCAGAAATTAGAATGGAGCTTCAACTTGATGAAGCTGTATGGAAAATTTTCTAACAGTTTACCCAACCACAAAAAAGTGGCCTGCTTTCCCTGAAGATCAATTAGAAGACAAGAGTCCTCCTATCTCTTACCCATTAGGGCAAGCTAGTGCAAAGCAACCTGGGGAAGCTATGCCTGCCTGGCAGCCCTGGACACCATGTGTGCACTGCTGTCTCATTCTAGACCTCACTGGTACCCTGATTCAGAATCAGTGCACCTCCCTCTCAGTGAAAAATGTGGAGACAAACAGGAGAGGACAGCCTGTCAAAGTAACAGGTGTTGCAGGTGGAGCAGAAGAGCCCAGTCTGCGGCTCTGGGAGCAGTAGTCAGCCTGGTCAATTAGGGCAACGGGACAGAAATGGCATAGCTGCCTCAAAGTACTGATCAACGGGCTTTGAGTGGGCCAAGAGGGGAGGGTGTTACCAGAATATCAGTAAAAATGTTTCTAATGCAGCAACCTTCAGCACTGTGTGGAGAACTGGGCTGAATTGATGAGAGGAGCATTCTCCCACATAGAAATGCCTGCCAATATTTTCTCATTTAGATCTGGACTCCAATCTGGGATCAGTCTTGTAGTTGGATCGCCCATGAAGAGAAATTCTAAAGCAGTTAGGAAAAACATGTTTCAATTTGGGCACAATTTGCAGCTGGAAATGGAGAACCAATATCAGACTAGACTTCCATCCTGTCCAGCCTGCCTTCCTTTCAGTCTTTATACATTGTTATTCTGGTTTGAGGCTGTGCTGGAAAGACAGCTGTCTTATACAGGTTGCAGTTCAATGAGTTTGTAAATACCAGGCCTTCTGAGAGATTTAATACTGAGAGAACTAAGGTAACTGAGCAATTCTGAAACAGGCAGTTTTTAACTTCTGGGGTACAGGAATTCAAGAGAAATTAGCCACTGTGTAAGTCATATACCAGATGAATAGATGACATTGTGTCTGTGGTGGACCCTGTTGATGTTAAGAAGATGGAAGAAGTAAAAAGTGGACTTTTTAGGATGCCTAAAATATCAGAAAGCCAAGGTGTCCCTTGCTTGCAGTAGCTGTAAACTATACTATAAATAAAAACTGAGGATTTTGCTCTGAGAGAGAGGCTCATTGGCACCTTGGTTTTTGCAGCCTACCTGATCAATGATAGGAGATGGACTAAAGACAGGACTCGAGAAACCACATGATGTGATAATTTAAGATGTTGATCAGCAGAAAAGAAACAGTGAGCAGCAGAACCCTCCATGTCAGTGTGAAAGTCTTTCTTTTCTCTAATTCTGACAAATAGAAGAGTATGTACAGACTGCATTGTTTGTCTCACTTTCCAGATGCTCATTGTTTTCTTGAACAGTCAGATGTCTAACAATGTTCTCTTGGGGAAGATGAGCAAATGCGATGTTTCTTCACAAGATCTTACCTGCCTAACCTACAGATCTGAGAAGCCAAGCAAGAATAGTAAACTGAATACAGGACAGTTTGTGGAAATCTGACCCAAAGTTGGTTGTTCAACTAAAACTTGGGTAGTGGGAAGAAAAGGTCCCACTTTTCTATTTCATCCTAAACTTTTACTGGAGAGTAAAGCCAGAAAAAAAATTAATAGCAAAGCAACAATAAGTTTAAGCAAGATACAGAATTTAAATAAGGTACATATTTAAAAAGCAATTGCCCTACTATAAATTAACAATGAACAACTCAGAAGCAAAATTAAGGAAACAGTTTCATTCACAAAACTACCAAAGAGAATAAAAATACTGCCAGACACATTTGTTAAGATAAATACAGTATTTATATACTAAACACTAGATAATATTATTGCCCTGGTTTATTTTCTAATGACTTACAAACAAACAACAAAAATAAAACAACTTGGGGAGAACGAGTTTCTGACTTTTATTTCAACATCACAGTCTATCACAAAGTCAAGGAAAGATCCTAGTCAGGAACAGGCAGGGACTGAAGCAGAGGTCATGCTGTTATTGGTTTGGTCCCCATGACTTTCTCAGCTTGCTTTTCTCTACAACTCAGGACTACCTGGTCAGGAGTGGCACTGCCTGCAGTGGATTGGGCCTCTCACATCAACCAGAATCAAGAAAATTCCCCCACAGACTTTGTTATAAGCCAATATGAAGGAAGCATTTTCTAAATTGACATTTCCTCTTCCCAGATGACCCTGCCTTATATCAAGCTGACAAAAAAAAATCCTAACTACACAATTATTGAACAATGAAAGAAATCTAAATAAATGAAAATACATACTATGCTCACAAATGTGAAACTGTAATAAGATTCCTCAAATTTATTTATAGATTCAGTGTGTCCTGTCAAAATACTGACCACATACCTAAGAGTGGATGAAGAATACCAACCATACTTGATGAATTAAAAATTAAAACAGTACCAGAGTTGGATAGGTACAGAAGTAGGAGTAGGGGTGGAATGAGATGGGGAGTGATGAATATAATCAAAGTACAGTTATGCAATTCTCAAAGAACTAATGAAAGCATAATGTGAAATAGCAGCTATCTTTCTAAAAAATGATATATTAGCCCTAATGTTCATAAGGAAATGCAAGGACATCATTATAGTCAAAACAAACTTAGAAGAAGAGCAATGAAGTTAGAAGACATTTACCTTTTGTCTACAAATTTGTTACAGTGGATCAGTGATGAAAACTATATGGCATTTACATAAAAATAAACACATCAATCAATGGAATACAACTGAGTGCCTAAAAAGCCTTTATATTTACAAAAGGTACTAAGATAATTTACTGGGGCAAGAATATTCCTTTCAACAAAATGCTGTTAGAACAAGTGAATATTACTACAAAAAAGAATGAGGCTGAATCTCTATTTCACGACACACACACACACAAAAAATGTTCAAACCGCTTTTGGTAAAGAATGAGGATAATATAAGGTCATAAGAATGGAGCTGCCGAGGGGGCCCAAGATGGCGGCAACAGGAGAACACCATGTCTGAGAAGCAGGACAACAAACTCCGTGCAGTGACCAGGAGACTGAACTCTGGGCCCTAAAACAACAGCGATCGATCGCATTTACCAGGTGAGGGGAGGCTTCCATGGCATGGGAATCGGTCGGGTCCACTCTCGGCTGCCCAGCCAGAACCCGGAAGAGAACCCGGCAACGCGGGCTTTGGGTCTCCAGGCAGGTGCTGCAAGCCTGCTTGTCCCGATCACTTTCCCAGGCTGATTGGTGGGCACAAGGGGGCCTAAGGCTGGGAGTCCAGTCGAAAAAAAACCCCACGGGGAAGGAAAGTTGCCAGACTGCTCACAGGTCACCCAGGCTTTCCCTGGAAGGTTTCTCCGACCACAGTTACCTGCCGCCATTACAATTGAGCTCCCGCCACGGGCGGATAGCAGCTGTGCGCCCAGCTCAAAATCCCTACTCCCTCTTGGGAGGAGGCAGGAGGTGTCCAGCAGAATCTGCCACAGACCACATTGTCTGTACCCCAACCCGAGATTGGGGCTGAGAAAACCCAATCCTTTCGGGCACTCCCCCAAACGCTGCCATCACCCTGCTGCAGTGGAGCAGAAGGATAAAGAGGCACACAGCGGCTTCACAGTGCCGGAACTCCAGTGCTGCCAGCTACTCCTAGCAAACAAACTACAGCTCGGGATCTGGGACTGTGGTCATTCTACACGTCCTGAAATTATCCTGGGTCCAGCGCAATAAGGTCTAGCAGCAAGTTCTATCACCGGCACCCCTCCCCCCCGACCCCTGGCAGAGAAACCCTGGCTCAGGATCACACTGAGAAGTCCCAACCCCTTCTGGCACTCCCCTGAGAGCACCACCATAAGTTTGCCCTAGCAGAGGGGAAGGAAGGTCAGAGGGGAAGGACAGAGAGGCAGCCTGCCAAGGACACAGCACCCTCTCTCCAGCTCACCCAGTGGCCCCTAGCAGAGAAACCCAAGCTCTGGATCTGAGGACACTCAACCCTACCCGGTACTCTCTTGGGATCAGCAAACATAGATTCTACTGCTAGGCTGCTTCTGGCAGAGAGATCTGGGCCTGGGATCTGGGATTGAGTACACTCACCCTAACTCTTTCCCGAGCCACCCAGGGACCAGTCAACATAACCCCTCCTGGCAGAGGGAAAGGACAAAGAGGCAGCACACAGGAAAGGTGGACACCGAGTCCTGCGGCCACAGTGTCACAGAGCTGACTGTTAGCCTACCCGTGCACTTACGCAGCAGGACCAAAACAGAGAGTAGTGAGCAAGGGGAACCCCTGTGCATTCCAACTGGTACTACAAGAGAGTGAGTGAGCCTTCTAGGGAGAGATTGCCCCAGACCCAGGGCCTCTCCACAGAAGCAACCAGACGAAATCCCTGCCACCCACACTTCTAGTGTGGGCATCAGAGGGATTCTTGGGATAGCGACCCCAACATTGAAGCCTCTGCCTTGCGGGTCCACCAGGGTAATCCAGGCAAACAATCCCTGGATCTCAGTCAGAACTGCGTAATAGTGGCTTGCAGGCCACTGCAACAGTCAGAGAATCCACGCATGCACACTACGCCTGCTTCACGCGAATAGCGCCAGCGTCACATTTTTTACTTAGGCAAAACTGAAAACACAGGGCACACTCCCAAAGCAGTGAACCTCTCTCATCTTCCTGAAAAAACAGTCCAGAAAACAGAAAGAGAGGATCATAGCCCAAACTACAATCTCGAGGAACAACCAGTGAGGATTATAAATAACCAGATGGCTAGAGGCAGACATAAGAACACTCCCAACAAAAATCAGGACATAATGACCTCACCAGCAACCCCACAAAACAATGGACACTTCAATTCACTAGATATACAAGAAAACAACCTCAAAACGATGTTTCTCCAGCTATTAAAGGCCCATAGAGATGAAATGAACAAAGCCCTCAGAGAAATAACCAAAGAAATCGAGACTAACCAAGAGGAAACAAATCGTGCTCTCAGAGAAATGACCACGAAAATTGCGGCAAACAGAGAAGAAATGCACAAAGCTCTCAAAGAAATGTCCACACAAATGAAGGCAAATAAAGAAGAAATAAACAAAGCTCTCATAGAAATACAGGCAATTATACCCAAAGAAGTAGAGGCACAATTAGTGATACATAGAGAGGAAACGGACAAAAAAATAGAAGCTATCATTGAAAAGCAGGAGTCCACATTCAAACAGATGAAGGAAATGGTGCAAGACATGAAAACAGAATTAGAATCAATAAAGAAAACACAAATAGAGAAAAACCAGGAGCTGGAGAACATAAAGAAAAGATCAGGCACTACAAAGGTAAGCATCACCAACAGAATAAAAGAGATGGAAGAAAGAATCTCAGGAGCCGAAGATACACTTGCAGAAATTGACAGGTCTCTCAAAGAAAAAATAAAATAAGAAAAGTTCCAAACACAAAACATCCAAGAAAACAAGGACACCATGAAAAGACAAAACCTAAGAATAATAGGAGTAGAAGAAAAAGAAGACATCAGGCTCAAAGGTCCGGAAAATATTTTCAAGAAAATTATAGAAGAAAACTTTCCCAACTTAAAGAAGGAGATGACCATAAACATACAAGAGGCCTACAGACCACCAAGTAGACTAGACCAAAAAAGAAATTCTTCACATCACATCATAGTCAAAACACTGAACCTACAAAACAAAGAAAAAATTCTAAAAGCAGCAAGGGAAAAAGGCCAAGTAACATATGAAGGTAGAGCTATCAGAATCACACCAGATTTCTCAACAGAAACTATGAAAGCCAGAAGGGCCTGGACAGAAATCATACAGTCCTTAAGGGACCACAGATTCCAACCCAGACTACTATACACAGCAAAACTTTCAATCAACATAGATGAAGAATTCAAGATATTCCAAGACAAAACCAAATTTAAACAATATCTACATAGTAACCCAGCTCTACAGAAGTTACTAGAAGGGAAACTCCAAACCAAAGAAAACAACTACATCGAAGAAAACAGAGAAAATAGATAACTACACAACAAAAAAAACCAAAAGAAGACAAACAATGAAACTCAGTGACACCACCAACACCACATCTAAAGTAAGTAACAATTGTTGGTCACTAGTTTCTATCAACATCAACGGACTCAACTCCCCAATTAAAAGACACAGACTAACAGAATGGTTGCGGAAACAGGATCCATCATTCTGTTGCATCCAAGAAACACACCTATGCAACAAAGATAAACACTACCTCAGAGTAAAGGGCTGGAAAAATGTCTTTCAAGCAAATGGTTCCAGAAAAAAAGCGGGAGTAGCCATCCTAATATCTAATAAAATAGACTTTCAACCCAAGTTAATCAAAAAAGATAAGGACAGCCACTATATTCTCATCAAAGGAAAAATCCACCAAGAGGACATCACAATTTTGAATATGTATGCCCCAAATACAAGAGCACCTACATTCGTAAATGAAACAATATTAAAGCTTAAATCACACATTGATCCTAAAACCCTAATAGTGGGAGACTTCAACACTCCACTCTCACCAAGGGACAGATCAACTAGACAGAAAACAAATAGGGAAATAAAAACACTTACAGAGACCCTAAATCAAATGGACCTAATAGACGTCTACAGATCTTTTCATCCAAACTCAAAAGAGTATACCTTCTTTTCAGCACTGCATGGAACCTTCTCCAAAATAGACCATATAGTTGGTCATAAAGAAAGCCTCAACAGATACAAAAAGATTGAAATAATCCCTTGTATTCTATCTGACCACCATGGACTTAAGCTGGACCTCAACAACAACAGAAATAACAAACAGCCTACATGCACATGGAAACTGAACAACATGTTACTCAACGACAGCTGGGTTAAGGAAGAAATAAAGAAAGAAATTAAAGACTTCCTAGAATTCAATTAAAATGAAGGCACAACATACCCAAATTTATGGGACACATTGAAAGCAGTGCTCAGGGGAAAATTTATAGGACTAAGTGCCTGCAAGAAGAAATTTGTAACATCACATACAAACAACTTAATGGCCCAACTGAAAACCCTAGAAAAAAAAGAAGCAGATACACCCAAGAGGAGCAGAAGGCTGGAAATAATCAAACTCAGGGCTGAAATCAATCAATTAGAAACAAATAAAACTATTCAAAGAATCAATGAAACAAAAAGCTGGTTCTTTGAGAAAATCAACAAGATAGACAAACCCTTAGCCAAACTAACTAAAAAGCAGAGAGAATCTATCCAAATCAACAAAATCAGAGATGAAAAGGGTGACATAACTACAAACACAGAGGAAATTCAAACAATCATTAGGTCATACTACAAAAGCCTATATGCCACAAAATTTGAAAATCTAAATGAAATGGACAATTTTCTTGATAGATTCCATCTTCCAACATTAAGTCAAGATCAGGCAGAAAGACTGAACAGCCCTATATCCCCCAAGGAAATTGAAGCAGTCATTCACAGTCTCCCCTCCAAAAAAAGCCCTGGGCCAGATGGTTTCAGTGCGGAATTCTACCAGACCTTCAAAGAAGTGCTCACACCAATTCTCCTCAAACTATTCCACAAAATAGAAACAGAAGGTACATTACCAAACTCATTCTATGAAGCAACAGTCACCCTGATACCTAAACCACACAAAGACCTAACAAAAAAAGAGAACTTCAGACCTATCTCTCTTATGAACATTGACGCAAAAATACTCAATAAAATACTTGCAAACCAAATCCAAGAACACATCAAAGATATCATCCACCATGACCAAGTAGGCTTCATCCCAGGCATGCAAGGGTGGTTCAACATACGGAAATCCATCAATGTAATCCACCACATAAACAAACTGAAGGAGAAAAACCACATGATCATCTCCTTAGATGCTGAAAAAGCATTTGACAAAGTCCAACACCCATTCATGTTTAAAGTCTTGGAGAGATCAGGAATACAACGCACATATCTAAACATAGTAAAGGCAATATACAGCAAGCCTATAGCCAACATCAAACCCAATGGAGAGAAACTTAAATCAATCCCACTGAAATCAGGGACAAGACAAGGCTGCCCACTCTCTCCATACCTCTTCAACATAGTACTTGAAGTCCTAGCCAGAGCAATAAGACAACTAAAGGAGATCAAGGGGATACAAATCGGAAAGGAAGAGGTCAAAGTGTCACTGTTTGCAGATGATATGATAGCATATATGAGCGACCCCAAGAATTCAACCAGAGAACTCCTCCAGTTGATAAACACCTTTAGCAAAGTGGCAGGATACAAAATCAACTCAAAAAAATCAGAAGCCCTCCTGTATATCAAAGACAAAATGGCCGAGAAAGAAATTAGGGAAACAACACCCTTCACAATAGCCACTAACCACATAAAGTACCTTGGGGTGACACTAACCAAGCAAGTGAAAGACCTGTTTGAGAAAAACCTCAAGTCTCTGAAGAAAGAAATTGAAGAAGATCTCAGAAGATGGAAAGATCTCCTGTGCTCATGGATTGGTAGGATTCACATTGTGAAAATGGCCATCCTGCCAAAAGCAATCTACAGATTCAATGCAATTCCCATCAAAATCCCAACTCAATTCTTTACAGACCTTGAAAAAAAGATTCTCAGCTTCATATGGAGAAACAAAAAAAAACCCAGAATCTCCAAAACGATCCTGTACAACAACAGATCATCTGGAGGTATCTCCATCCCCGATCTCAAGTTGTACTACAGAGCAATAGTAATAAAAACTGCATGATATTGGCATAAAAACAGAAAGGAGGATCAATGGAACCGCATAGAAGACCCAGAAATAAACCCACACACCTATGAATACTCGAGTTTTGACAAAGAAGCCAAAACCATACAATGGAAAAAAGACAGCATCTTCAACAAATGGTGCTGGTCCAACTGGATGTCCACATGCAGAAAAATGAAAATAGATCTATATTTATCACCCTGCACAAAACTAAAGTCCAAGTGGATCAAATACCTCAACATAAAACCAGATACTCTAAATCTGTTAGAAAAAAAAGTGGGGAACAACCTAGAACTCATTGGCAGAGGAGAAAACTTCCTGAACAGAACACCAACAGCACAGGCTCTAAGAGCAACAATCAATAAATGGGACCTCATGAAACTGAAAAGCTTCTGTAAAGCAAAGGACACTGTCATCAAAACAAAATGCCTGCCTACAGATTGGGAAAGAATCTTCACTAACCCTTTATCTGACAGAGGACTAATATACAAAGAACTAAAGAAGCTGAAAAGCAGCAAACCAAGTAATCCAATTAAAAAATGGGGAACAGAGCTAAACAGAGAATTCTCGACAGAGGAATATCGAATGGCAGAGAAACACTTAAAGAAATGCTCACCCTCATTAGCCATCAGGGAAATGCAAATCAAAACGACCCTGAGATATCACCTTACATCCATCAGAATGGCCAAGATGAAAAACTCAAGGGACAACACATGCTGGAGAAGTTGTGGAGAAAGGGGAACCCTCCTCCACTGCTGGTGGGAATGTAAACTGGTACAACCACTCTGGAAATCTATCTGGCGCTTTCTAAGACAATTAGGAATAGTGCTTCCTCAAGACCCAGCTATACCACTGCTAGGTATATACCCAAAGTTTGCTCAAGTACACAAAAGGGATATTTGCTCAACCATGTTTATAGTAGCTTTATTTGTAATAGCCAGAACCTGGAAACAACCCAGATGTCCATCAACAGAGGAATGGGTACAGAAATTGTGGTATTTTTACACAACGGAATACTACTCAGCAATCAAAAAGGAGGAAATCATGAAATTTGCAGGCAAATGGTGGTATCTAGAAAAGATCATCCTGAGTGAAATATCCCAGAAGGAGAAAGACAAACACGGTATATACTCACTTATATAGACCTATAAGATATGATAAACATAATGAAATCTATACACCTAAAAAAGATAATGAAGAGAGTGGACATGGGGTAAGATTATCAATCCTCGTTTTGAAAGACAGACGGGATGCGCATTGAACATTGACAGGAGTCTACTGAGCGCATTTGAAAGACTCTAACTAGCAGTGTTTTCAAAGCAAAGACTCATGACCAAACCTTTGGCAGAGTACAGGGAAGAAGAAAGAAGGAATAAGAAAGAAGGGGAGTTAGTCTGATGAGGAAAGGATAGGAGCTCCACAAGGACCAAATATATCTGGGCACAGGGTCTTTTCTGAGACCGACATGCAACCAAGGACCATGTATGAATGTAACCTAGAACCTCTGCTCAGATGTAGCCTGTGATAGCTCAGTAACCAATTGGTTTCCGATAGTGAGGGGAACAAGGACTATTTCTAACAGGAACTCAATGACTGGCTCTTTGGCCTCCCCACCCCCCAAGGGAGGAGCAGTCCTGTTAGGCCACAGAGGAGAGCTTTGCAGCCAGTCCTGAAGATACCTGATAAAACAGGATCAGATGAATGGGGAGGAGGTCCCCCCTATCAGTGGACTTGGCAAGGGGCACGGTGGAGATGAGGGAGGGAGGGAGGGAGGGACTGGGAGGGAATGAGGGATCGGGACACGGCTGGGATACAGAGTTAATAAAATGTAACTGATAAGAAAAAAATAAAATTTAAAAAACTTGAAAAAAAAATGTTTAAACCACCTAAGACCTATATATGGAACCGCTAAAATCATAAAACTTTGAAAAAAATCATATTGATTTGAATGATTTTTTCATAAATACATCACTAAAATCATAAGAAAAATAACTTGGGACTTAACGAAAATTTAAAATTTGTTTCATATAGTCTATCAAGTAAACTATAGAACCCCATAAGACAAGTATTTGTAGATCAAATATTTGGTAACTGTCAGCATGTGCAGAACATGTAATTAAGGGTTATCTCTCAACAATAAAAAAAGACACCAACAGAGCCAAAGAACCTGGGCCCAGGAGGTCCTGCAGAGACCAATGCTCCAACCAAGCACCATGCATGGAAAGAACCTAGACCCCCTGCTCAGATGTAGCCCATAGGCAGCTCAGCCTCCAAGTGGCTGGCTCTTTGATCACCTCCCCCTGGGGGGGTGCAACCTTGCTAGGCCACAGAGGAAGACAATGCAACCTGTCCTGATGAGACCTGATAGGCTAGGGTCAGATAGAAGGGGAGGAGGACCTCCCCTATCAGTGGACTAGTGGAGAGGCATTACTGGGAGAAGACAAGGCAGGGGGTTACAACAGGGATACAAAGGGAATAAATTATAATAACAATAAACAAATTAAAATTTTTAAAAATTTATGTTAAAAAAAGCATACCAGTTTCTAAAATGAACTAGGGAACTGGCTATGGTAGTATATGCCTATAGTCCCAGCACTTGAGAGGCAGAGGCAAGAGGAACAGGAATTCAAGGCCAAGCACATACAAAGAACTGCTCCAAGAAGGCATTGGTTGCCAAATAAAAATCCCAGTGCCACAAAGTTGTTGGTCAGGAGTCTAATGGAGACCCCCTCCCCCAAACTATGGATACTAGTGCCACTGCTCTTGGCTTATGAACTGACCTTGGTGCTAAGACCCTATGCTGAAGATAATGCATACTTTGGTCTCAGGACACGGAGAAATCAAGTTGGTGCTGACCAGGAAGCTTCCCACCTGGAAGCCAGCTATCCCAGCAGGATGCTGCAGGAAGTTGTCAGTGGTCTTACCAAGTTGTGAAACCTGTGAGCTGCAATAATGACAGAGGTGGCAAGATGAACTCATGCATGCAATAGTGGCCTGAATGTTTAAAGGAGTAACCAACTGTTTTCTGTCTTCAGGGCTCACTCCACAGAATGAAACACACACCTGGCACTGTAAATGTGGCCTACAATCCACGGTGGGCGAATGCTGGAGGTGAACTACTGGTATTATCTTGCTAAATAAGCACAGTATTAAATTGCCCCCAAATTATTATCACTCTACTTATAGAGAACAGCTTTCAGACCTCAGAAGAATAGTTTCTTTCGGCAGCCAATTGTTCTCAACACAGAAATTCACAGCTAGCCAAAAGTGCAGAGAATAAACGCCTGTGTAGTGGTCAGCCACAAATTGGGATATCTATAATGCACACCCTCACACTCGCACGCATGCGTGCACACACGTGCGCACACCAGGGCTCATAAACCACTGTGGAAGAGAGGGTGGAAAGGTTGTAAGAGTCAGATGTTGAGAAAGATTGAAGTGAAAAACATTGTCTTATGACATGACCGGACTGCTACACTCATGTCACACAGCAGCTGTGGTCACCTGTGTAAGATCTACACAAGATCTTGCCAGTCAACACTCCAGCCCCTGACCCTCAATAAGGAGTTACTGACTTCTAGAGGGCTGAGGGCAGTCACTTCTCTTTAAAGGTGTGGCCCCTGGTAGGTCACCCATGTGCCAGTAGATGGATACACACATGACTATATAGGTAGCACAAACTGTACTCTTTGGGTTTCTGCGAAAACAGAAAGAAGACACAAAGTTTGGATGGAGGGGGGTAGGGAATTTTTGTGAAAGAAATTGGGGGAAGGGATGACTGTTAGATGCGATCAAAACACATTTGTATGCATTTACGAAATTCCCTAAGAATTAATAAAAAGTATATTAAAATAATCATGAGCCATAAAGGAATGCCTAATCTGAACTTCATACCAGGTAAAAAGTTAGAATCGAAATGTCAAGTAACTCATGCTGGTAAATTGTAAAGAAATTGGAAACTTCATATTGATGCTATTGTTCAATGGTGTAACTATCTGAGGTATAATTCCTCAGAAATATATGGCTACCAAAACTTGTACCGGATTACCATATAACCGATAACTTTCCCTCTCTATATGTACCTTAGAGAAGTGAGAACATAATTGCACACAAAACTTTGTACACAGCAGCATTATCAGTGACAGCAAAATGTAAAAGCAACTCAAATGTCCACTGATGACATTTGTCACTGGTGAATGGGTGACCAGAACATGGTACGTTCCTACAACGGTATATTGCTTTACCATAAAGAGAATGACTATTTGATGCATGCTCCACTGTGGATGAATTTTGAATGATGATGCTAAACAGAAGCAGTCAGTCACGGAGGCCACATGCTATGTGAGTACGTGCAAAGGCAGAGTGGAAAGCACCATCAAGACAAAAAGAAAGAGATGGTGGTTTCCAGAAGCTTAGAAAAAATGGGACCATTGTATGATCTTTAACGAATATGGAGATTTTTATAAATGGTAATGAAGTCAGATTGTGCTGATGATTGTACAATGTGTTGTGAATGTACTTGTAAAAAAAAAACTGAATTGTGTGCTTTAAGCTGAATTGTTATGCTATGTGAACCAAACGTCAGCAGAATTCTCCCCTCCACACACAGTATGGGCAAGAGGAGCTTTCTGGCTTCAGCAGAGGAAACTCTTGTCTAACCAGCCTTACACAGCATGTTAGAATGGTAGTGTTTCGCAGCACTTGGAGCTGAGAAAGATGATGGGATGTTCCATAAAGGGAAGGATGCTGTGAAGAGCAACACAATGATGAAATGGAAAACCCAAAGCGTGTACAAACAGGAAGAACTGGGGCTGCCTGTCACATATCACACTGAGGAGCCACACCTCCCCCAGAGGGAGCATCTGTACCATGAGGCATCATTTTAAAAAGTGGAGATTAGCACGTTCATGAATGCATACAGAACTCTCACCTCTGTTCACCCCACATCTACGGTTAAGAAAGAACACTTTCTGGAGTCCACACACAGCCACTTGGAACTTAAGCTTTCAGACTGTGAGATAGATAAGCCTGTCTGACTTACAGGTTAGCATGTTTCAGGTAATTCCTTAAGAAAATAGGCACCCACTTGGACACTGAGCTGCCATAGGCTACATCTGTGCAAGGGTTCTAGGTTATCTCCATACATGATTCTTGTTTGGAGTATCAGTCTCACAAAAGACCCCAGCGCCCAGATTTTTTGGATCTGTTGTTCTCCTCATGGAGCTCCTGTGCCCTCCAGGTCTTACTATCTCCCCCTTCTTTCATAAAACTCCCTGCACTCTGACATGAACTCATGGGCTGGCTCTTTGATCACCTCCACCTGAGGGGGAAGCAGCCTTACCAGTCCACAGAGGAAAACAATGCAGACAGTCCAGATGAGACCTGATAGACTAGGGTCAGATGGAAGGGGAGGAGGACCTCCCCTATCATTGGACTGAGGGAGGGGCATAGGAGAAGAGGGAAGGAAGGTAGGAGTGGGAGGGGTGGGAGAGGGGGTTACATCTGGAATACAAAGTGAATAAACTGTAATTAATAAAAATAAAAGAAAAATTAAAAAAAGAAAATGAAAAGCTAACAAGTAGAGAGTAACTTCTAACAAGTTCAATTTTCCTCATCTGTGCATGAAGTAGTGCCAACACTTCCTCTTAAGATTGTGGAGAAATGGAACAGATACACTTGGAGCTGTTGTTGTGTGACAGACTTTTCCTGGGAACACACATATGCACTTTCATGCATGCATGCACACACGCATGCACACGTTCTCACCCCAGGTAGGGAGCTCACAACAGACCAGAGTACAGACAGTGCCAAAGCCTTGGTGAACCAATGAGTTTTATTGGGGTTATTTACAGGAATATGGTTGAAGGGTTACTTACAGGGGCAGAAATGACACAAAGACTCAAAGGCATCACCAAAGCCTACCCAGCATGGTCAGTTTCAGGGACTACCTGGAGCTATTTTGAGTTGCTTGCTTCCTGTCTTAATGAGCTGCTCTGCATGATCCAGTGTTTCAGTCTCTTGGAGACACTGCTGCTCACCAGCCCCCGAGTCCTGCAGAGCCCAGCTCTCTCAGGCTCAGTGTCACATTAGGTGAAGAATCCATGCTGGTGATTCCTGGAAGCTGCCACTCAGATGGAGTTTGGTTAGGACCACTCAGCGGGTAAGAGAAGAAGAGGGCATCAGTGATAGGAGACAGGGAACAAGAGGCACAAAGCTATCCCCATTTACCCCCAACTCTGAGTAGATCAACAGTCTCCAGTTTTCTCAGGAAGCAAGGATGTTTGGACTAAAGGATGTTGGGAGCAGAGGCAGCCTGGTGAAGCACAGCCATGAACTATTTTTAACTGTCTATTCTGTTCTCCCAGGCCTTTAAAGAGTGGTTCAAATACATCTTTCAAATAGAACTGCTCTCCTTTGAAAGGAGTTGTGGTCTTTTAATGGCAGCATTGAGAGGTTTAAAACCAGGCTCTCTAGTTCCCTACCTGCAAAGATTCTTTGGGTAACTCAAAATGGGATTCACCCCCTGGCTCTAAAGATTCCTGTAGTTAGCACCAAAGCCAAGAGAGCGAGAGCTGAGCTATAGAAGTCGTCCATAGGAAGCTCCAACAAAGATGGCCTTCACAGGGGCAGAAAGGATAGCTCTTGATCTCCAGGAAGGCTGGAGAAGAGCCACAGCCTTGCTTGACTAGACTATTAGTGGGTGGGTGGAGGACACACTGAAAAAACACCCAGGGTAAACTTTGAGTTCCTGTTCTCATCAGGACCTCCTCCATTCTCAGTGGTTCTTACTCCAAGGCTAAGCATTCCTCCAACTTTCCACAAGCTGGGAGTCTTTCTACTACTAGAAGTTGGCATTTGCTGAATACCTGTGCTCCAGGTGCCCCCCAGAGCCCCCAGCTAAAAAACGGTAGAGTGAGAAATTGGCTCCAGGTTTGTGTATGGAAAACCTTCTAAACACTTTGATCTGTTCTCTCCTATACTTTGCACCTTCCTGTCTAGAGGGGAGACCTGTACTGCCACCCCTCCCACCTGGGACAGGTGGTTCTAGAAGGAGATATGAGTTTCCCCTTCCCTCCAACAATCAGGCTATTCTATCCCCCTAATAAGCTTTGGCCCATGCTACAGAGGTTTCTCCGCTTCTTATTAGAAGAGTGAAAAGGAGGTGAAAGCTGAGAAGGAGGCAGAAGGAGCATGCCCTTTATGTGATTCTCTCTAGGGGTAAAGCTAGCACCTACAGAGTGCTGGGTAGCAGATCCATCCGTGTAGCTCATCAGAAACAGCAGCAAGGAAAACCACACAAGCTGTATGTACACTCTTCTCACTATTCAGACTTGTTTTCAAGCAAAACACCTTGACTTGATTCTAGTTTTTGTTTTTATTTTTAGTAAAAAAAAAAAAAAAAAAAAAAGACATTAAGAGTTATTTGTGTGCCTGGCCCCATCTTCGGCCTCTTTGGCTTTACAATATGCTGTCTGTTTGAATGTAGGATGGAGCAAGCTGAACTAGAGTGCCACAACATGAACAGGGATGTGCCTGAAGTTGCAGACAGGCTGAACTGATCTCAGGAGAAAATGCCAGGGGCACAATAGGGTCAGTAAGACAGGAAAGAACTCAGCAGCAATGACCAGAATAGACAAGGTAAAAACTCAAAGCAGGCTCCCAGGACCTGCTAGGGAACTCTGCTCCCTACCTCTACCCCAAAACCAGCAACTTCCAAGGCCTTGAGCCTAGTGAAGGACAAGAGTTCTTTGCCTGGGTATAAAGCCCAGCCTTTTCATTTTCAAAAAGCTTTTACAGGCATTAGCTAATTTATTTTGTTCCACCCAGCTTGACACCACACCAGAGCGCATGGAGAAAGAGATGTGTCAACGTGTCAGCAATATCGATAGATCCAGGAAATCAGCCACCAGTGAGCACAGCCTGCAGTCAGGGATTGTGATAGAAAGGGTAGGAGATCATGGCATGGTGAGGGGACAGGCAAGGAGCTCCCTCCTGTGTTCTTACTCTGCTTTCCTCCATGGAAGCCTCTGGGCCTGCTGGAGTTTTATGTTCTGTATCTCCTTAATGTCTACATATTGAAGGCTCGGTCACACCATTGATGGCAGTGGTGCAAGCTCTAGGAATGGGCTCTAGAGGGATGTCCTTGCATCTCTGGTGTCACAATCTTGACTGTGAACTTGATTGCATCAGGAGTCAACTCAGAGATTTGCCTGTGGGTGGATCTTAACGGTACCTTCAGAATTAACTAAGGGGACAAAGGTCTCCCCAGAGTAAGCTCTTGATCTTAGCCAAAAGGCACAGAAGAGATGGACTTCCCAAGGTGGCTAAGTCTCATCTACATAGTTAAAGGCTTGACTAGCACAAAAGGACTGAGTAAGCAGGAACCCCTTGTATCTAGAGTGAGGACATTGGTCTTTTCCTACCTTTGAACTCAAGCTGAAAACTCAGTTATTCTTTGGTTTCAAGTCTGCCATCTTCAGTACCTCCAAGTGGGTTTCAGTTTCCAAAAGTTTATGTGTCAGTCCTTCATTTCTCTCTCTCTCTCTCTCTCTCTCTCTCTCTCTCTCTCTCTCAAACACACACACACACACAAGATGTAGTAGAAAACCCCGATTAGTATAAACTCTAAGTATGTCCGGGCTGGAGCTGTGTTGGAGGAGATGGCTGAAAAAAAAAAAAATTCCCACCAAACCCTCAAAAATGTTAAAAGAATAACAGTGACCTCATGCTGCGTAATTAAGTCATAAAGGAAGCTGAAAATAACTGCAGAGCTGGGTGTTGGTTAGATCTTTAGTGAGGTTATGTGCTATGTGAAGCACCACAACACAAGGTTGTACTTGAGAGGTTAGGAATGAGTCAGCACCTTGGTAAAATACTAGCATTGCTCCCCTGTGGGAGCAAAGCCTGCTTTGAAATGAAACACATGAAGCTATGTGTGATGGCTCATATATGTAATACAATTCCAGTACTGGGGAGGCAAAAGTAGGAGGATCATGAGTTTGAGGCCACCCTGTACTACTTCAGATCATCCTAACTCAAAAACAAAAACAAAACCCTAAACAATTAGAGGAAGGAGAGGATGATGGGGGAGGGGAAGCAGAAGCATGTTTTACCCATAACATGGAATCTGTCGAATGGATTTCTAAGAGAAAATCAGGACAGAATTTTCCCATGGCCAAAATCCTACAGTTTGCCTCCTTCACTTACTTTTACATCCTATTTCTTTCATTTTTAAAGACATTATGATCATTTTTCTAAACCAGTAACCACTTCCATGCACCATAATTTTTAAGTAAATGATGTCATTCTGTTATACAGATAAATCCCAACTTCTTTAGCAAATTCCTATCTGGAGGCTTTCAGATTTCCTCTAATTTTTCACTGTTAAACAGCACTGTGGTGAAAAGGCTTGTGCTCAAATTAACATTTCCACATTCCTGATCATTTCCTTGAAATACATTGCCAAATGTGGAATTGCTAACTCAAGTCTTAAAAATCCAGAGCTCGGTGGGGTGGTGATACCCAAAACTCATGAGTTTTGAGTTTAGTCTGGACAACAAAGGAAGAGAGCCTGTCTGAGAAAACAAAACCAAAAACAAAAAACAAACAAATGAAAACATTAACCAGTTTGAGAATGTTGGATGCCATAGCTATGCCTCTTTGGTGAGTAGCTGGTGTCCCCAATCCTCACAGTGAGGAGATAACCCCATTACCATGTCCTCATTCACACTACAACACATATTTCTTTCTTGGTCGGTGCATGAATTCTTAGCAGGAGAATATCAAAGAGGTTTCGTGAATGAAGTAGCAAGTGAGTTGGCCCTTGAGGAAATGGTATGACTTCAATCAGTGCAGAGATGGACAAGAAATTTAGCACAGCAGCGTAGGGTCCGTTGCTGTTTTTAAAGAATCCAAAATCTAGATGTAGGGAAGTGTCAGATTCCTAGATAATATACAGGAAGGATGGGCTAAAAAGACAGGCTAGAATGGGATTGAAGAGAGTCTTGAATGGCATTTTAAGAAACTTAAATCTTAGTCTGCAGCAATTGGAAGCCATTAGCAGTTTCTGAGCAGGGGAGCGATGTGTTTTTGCATGCTATCCTGAGGGTGCCAAGAACCTGCCAGAAGGTTGTGAAGTGGCAGGAGTAGGTTTCCTAGTTTTGACAGTAACCAGGAGACATGTCTATTTTCCTGACTCTGGCATGACACTGAGGGTGCAGTACTTCGCTAGTGTTTCAACATGCTTCCTATTAAGAGGACAAAACCCCATCGGAACAAATCAAAAGGGGGCAAGAAGAACAAATGAATGCAGAGCAGGCAGCGCAGAAGGCAGCCGGGCCCACAAGCGGCATTTGATAATTCATCTTACTCCTTATTTCTCTCATCAATATTTTATGTCACTAGGAAACTCCAGCCTCATTTTCTGGTAATGAATTTATCATGAGACTAAGAGTAAGTTGCTGAAGCAGATGCCTGGGGAAGCCGGGTAGGAAGACAGCTCCCAGCCTCAGCTTGCTGGCTCTGCCACCCTAGGGCAGACGCTACAAGACCCAGCAAAAGCAGAGGGAGGGGCCTAGCCTTGTACAACAAGGGGCTTCATCTTTGTGGAGCACTTAGTCCTCAAATAAACCCTCTTCAAAAATGCCTTCCCTCCCTAGGGGGCTGAGTAGTACTGGGGGAGGTTAGTCAACACCACTGATTAATCACCCACTGGGCCAAGAACCTTGTAATGGAACTGGGGAAAATTAGAGTATTCTAATATAGGCCCTTGTCCTCACAAAATTAGCTGTCTTTGTCCACATTCCAACGTCTAGCAGAGAGCTTGGAGAGTAGGTTCTCAAAACTCCAGCAGCTGTCCCTTAAGGACTCTGGTGTCTAATTTCAGCTCTAACTCTGAGTTGTGTGTAACTGGCATAAATCACTTAGAACAGCCTAGCTCGAGAAATCAAATTTTACAAATGGGAAAATAAAACTAGCCACTGACATGTACATGACATTTACATCATGTGCTTCCAAAGTATTCAATTCATCTCCACAACAATCCTGAGCTATATGCCCATGTTACTTATGTTTAAGGATAAAGATGTTTACATCTAGGTAGATAGGAATTTTGCCCCAGCTCATGAGCTAGCTTTGAATCCAAGGCTCTTGGTGTGATAATCACCATCCTCTACCATCTGTATCACCTGTTAGAAAGAACTGTTACTACATGTAATCAAAAAAGGAAAATGTAATTCCATTCAAGTTGGCTTAAGGAATAACAGCATTTACTGCTTCACAGAAAAGCCAAGGTATATTGTCAATTTTGAGCACAGTTTTATCAAGGTCACACAGAACACAGGAGGACGAGGTTTCCCTCTCCCTTAGCTGCCTTCTCATAGAGGAGCTAACCTCTCAGACATGAATAGGAGAAAGAATGTCACCGATCCCATGAAGGGCCATTGGTACTACAATTACCTGTCCAAGCCAAGCGAGGACATTAAGGACCTCTGACCTCCACCTTAGGAGCTACATCACTATAGAATTCTGTTATTAAAGAACATGGACTTAAGTATGTGAAAAATAAAAGGTATTTTAATTCCTGGTCTCACTGAAGAAATAAATCTGCTCTCATTGAGAAAATTGAAATAAGATTAGAATTTATCTACAGCATTCATTGGTGCAAACTAATTAATTACCTAAGTAGAATTTTTAAAGTAAGATAATTTCAGACACTCATAACACATGACACATAACCTCAGGGAAACACAGGCAAAAGTCACTACTAAAAGCAAGGGGGATAATACTACTTCATTTTCCTCATTTAAAAATTAGTTTTAGTAACTCCTCATGTTCTATTTCCCCATACCGTAGCCTCTGTTATCTATTGCATATGTAAAATTTATTATTGCAAGGTAACATTACTGCAGATAATGCAACTTTGGAAAGTTGTAAATACCCTGAAAACAATTCCAACTCATTCTAGAACCGGAAATTATATCCCCCACTTCTCATTAAATTTCTGATGAACTAATAAATGATTGATAGGCATTTTGCAACAATGTTTTGTAGAACACGTACATGGGGATGCTGACTGCTATAACCAGGCCGAACACTGGCTTAAAGACTAAGTGTTGAGGATTATAGTCCTGGATTTCTCAAAAGCTGTTTGCCAGAGGTGACCAGGATCCCAGGAACAGTTATAGGTGCAGACCCCTAGTTCAGGTCCCTCCCACTTCGAAGCCAATCTCTCCTAGGCTGCAAGGTTTAAGTTTCCTCACCAGCCCCAGGGCCAGCTCATCAGAAGTCTAACCTTCTCTCCAAAGAAAGTTAAAGCTGCCAGAGAAAAGCCTTTCATAGAAACCAAGCTCTGGTTCCAGCCCCATGCAGCTCATTGCTAGAATCCATCTTATCTCTTCTCTGTTTTCTTTACCCAAGCCAATTCCTCTAAGTACCAACAGTAACTGTGTACTAAATATGCCCAGTTGTATGTCAACTACTCAATACACTCTACTTACTTTTCTCTACCTGCATAACAACCAGTGTGAGGAAAATAAAATTGCCCATTTTACAGGTTCAAAACCCAAAGCCTACATAAGCAGCTATAGTCTGGATCTGGAGGGTCCTCCAAAGGCCCATGTGCTAAAGACTTGATGCCCACCCTGATGCTCTTGGGAGATGCTAAAATGTTCAGAAGGTAAGGTCATAGTAGGAAAGGTTGAATCAGTTAGTTTTCTTGTTGCTGTTATAAAATGACTGACCAAAGCATCTTAAGGAAGGAAGAGGTTTTGAAGGCTTGTAGTTCCAGGGGAAGTCTATGATGGCAGATAAACCATGGCAACAGAAGTATGAGCTGGTCACAGTGAATTTAGAGTCAAGAAACAGAAAGCAATGAACAATATTCCTGCTCATCTTGCTTTCTCCTCTTATGCACTCCTAGCCCCCATTTCATGGTGTGCCGCCAACATTTAGGGTGGGGGTGCCTACCTCAATTAACCTAGTGTAGAAAACCCTTCACAGACATACACAGAGGTTTGTCAGCAGGGTGATTCTAGATCCATCCAAGCTGACAATTGATGTAAACCAGAACAGGTCCACCTTTGGCAAACTGACACCAAACATCACTTTTAAGCCAAATTGTCTACCCTTTGTCTCTATAGGCTCATGGCCACCTCATTGCAAAATACATTCTACCCATCTTCAAAAGCCTTTAGAGTTCCAATCTTTTATTAGATCCAACCCTTTAAAAATTAAAAATCTTAGTCTCTTCTGAGGCTCAAAGCCTCTTAACTCTGAGCTCTTAAAAAGTAAAAAAAAAAAAAATCTATATAGTTCCAACATGCAGTGGTGCCTGATAAACATTCCCAGTCCTAGAGGCATGGCAAGAAAAGATTGGGCTGAAGCAAGACTGGAGCCCAACGGTAAAAATACCAAATCCCATAGTTCCTGTTCATTGTGTGGGGCTACTGATGAATTTATCTGGACTCCAAATACCTTGGGTAGCCACACTCCCCCATGTCTGTTGTCTAAACTCATAAGCACTCTGTAGGACTGTTCTAGGCCAGCAACTTTCCTCCAGATATGCCCCATTGTTCTGGCCCCTCTACCGTCCTGGAGTATATACTGCAACTTAAATTTTACCTTCAAAGCCTCGTGCAATAGCCTTTCACAGTCTCCTTTCAGAGATGCTGAACCTGCCACATACTATCTGGTGTCTTAGCAGTCGTCCTATTATGAAGAAACACTATGGCCATGGCAATAAAACAAAACCGTATTGTCATCATGGCAGGAAGTGTGTATCATGCAGGCAGACATGGTGCTGGAAAAGTAGCTGTGAGTTCTACATCCAGGTCAGCAAGCAGCAAGAAAATAGAGAGACACTGGGCCTGGCCTCAAAGGCCACTCCCAGTGACACATTTCCTCCAACAAGGCCACACCCACTCCAACAAGGTTACACTCCTAATCCCTCTCAAGTAGTGCTGCTCCATGATGAATTTGAATGACCTAGCATTCAAATTCAAGTATATGAGCCTGTGGTGGCTGTTCTTACTCAAATTACCACACAGTGAGCTGATGATGATGATGATGATGATGATGATGATGATGATGATGATGATGATGATGTTGCTGCTCTGACAAAATATGTGACAAGAGCAGTGTAAGGAAGGAAAAAATTTTGTCTTGGCTCACAGTTGGAAAGCACAGTCCGTCATGGCAGAAAACACATGGCAGCAGGCGTGTGAGACAGCTGGTCACATTACATACATTGGAAAAGGAGAAAGATGAATGCTAGTACTGCTTGCTTATTTGGTGGATGAATCTGTAGAAATCACTTTTCTAGGCAGTTTTTTTTTTTATAAGGAACCCTTCTGTAGAATTTGCAGTTCAGACTTTCTCATTTCAAAGAAATACATATTTCCACAAGCTGGAGACTTTGATGGGTAGGGTCTTGCCTCAGTGCAGCGATGAAGATAGAAAGATTTCTCTTTGACAATTATACATGCTTTGTTACCTGAACTTTCCTTGTGTACAATTTTAAACTTGTTCACATAGCTTTCTTTGCTAAATTTCACTATTTTATATCCCTTTGTTCTCTCTCAGTGCAAATCTGAATAAGAGTAATGAGAAGTAGCCACACCATGCCCCAAACACTGTGCTGTACTAAAATGCCCTCCATCAAGTACATTAGTCTGTTTTTTTATAGATCTGCCTCACACAAAATTTTAGGACAGAATACAGTCATATTCTTTGCCAAAATGTAGGAAGAATAAATTCTAGCCCACAATAATAGAGTCCCTTTTCCCCTGTGAAACCTCATGTCTGGGCCTCCACTCTCTCTGTTTTCCTTAGCATTCGGTTTTCCAGACTTCCACCAAAACAGCCCATTAAACTCTGCTTTCAACACTGGATGGATTTCCTAGTCCAAAGCCCCAAACTCTTCTATACTATTCCTTCAAAGGATATCACAGCAACAGCCTCACTTTCCAGTACCGATTTTCTGTATTAGTTATTTTCCTTGTTTCTGTGGCAAAATACTTGACCAAAACAACTTGGGAAAGGAGAGGTTTACTTGGGCATATGATGGGCAGCCCACCGTGGTGAGGAGGGATGGTAGGCATAGGCAGGTGAGCCTGCTGGTCCTGCTGAGTCCCTCGATCAGGAAGCAGGGAGCAATAAGTGCTCCGCGACAGGTCAGAGTCTCCTTTTCATGCAGTCCTGGATCCTGAGGCAGGGACTAGTGCTGCCAATACTTAGAATGTGTCTGCACACCTTGATTAACTAAGTCTAGAAAACTGTTCACAGACATGCCCAGAAATGAGTCGTCAGGATGATTCTTGATCCTGTCAAACTGACAATCAATATAAAGCATTCCAGAAGTTTAAGTCATTGGGTTGTACCCTCTAAGGAAATTTGGGAATACAAGTTTTTTTTTTCAATTTTGATTAAAATATAATTACATCACTTCCTTTCCTTCATCCAGCTCTTCCTTCTCCCAATCCCACTCTAAGTCATTGCTTTGATTATTATTGTTACACACACATACAAATATATATTTATATATACCTGCAGATACACACACACACACACACACACACACACACACACACACACACATATATATATATATGAGATCCTGTAAAATTTATGACCACACTAACCCTTTGGATAATGAATTGTGTCTTGTCCCTAGGGAAGACAAAATTATCTCTGTCTCCTTCTGTCTGTCTGTCTTGCTCTCACAGCAGTAATTAGTTCCCTGTAGTTCTTTATCAAAGAATATGACTCACTGAAAATTTCTCCTTCCACATTAGCATGCTTTGGTATTGTTATTTTTTTCAGCTCTTGATTAGGCATATTGCTGAGGCATGGGTGTAGCAGCCATGTTATTTCTAGGAAATACAATCTCACAGCAGATTTCCTGGTCCTCTGACTCTCACAACCTTTCTACCCCCTCTTTCATGGTGTTTTCTGAGTATTATGTGCAAGGGTTATATTACAGATGTGTCCACTGGAGCTAGACTCCATAATCAGTTGATCTCTATGGTCTGTAATGGTCTCCTTTTGCTGCAAAGAGAAACTTCCTCTGGTGCAGGATAGGAGCTACAACTTATCTGGGATATAAAAAAAATTTTAGAATGAAGCTAAAAATTATGCTGATCTAATAAAGTGGCAGCAGTAGGTTCTCCTGTAAGATTTATGACCACACTAACCCTAGGTAGTTGGCTAGTTTCTAGGACCAGGCATGATCCTAACCCCTCTTTTGAATAGGCCAAAAGTCCAATTAGATAGCTTTTGGTTACCACGAAGATATTGATGCCACTATTACACTTTTAGAGCTATTTTGCCATGTTGATTGTTGTTGTGGTTCATAAGCATAAGAGCTGGATAGGAATATTTATTGTTTCCCTCTCTTGGCAGTATGGTGCTATGAAAGCTGGACCATAGGGGGCTTTCATATTATATCCAGTTTTAATCTGCTGAGTCTCATGTAAGGTTTTGTGTCTTCAGCAATAGGGACAACCTCTGAGGGACAACAAAGGGCAACAGCAATAAACTATATGTTTGGGGAGCCACTTGAACTTTTTGGTTCTTGGCCGTGAGGTAAACAGTTTCCCCCAACATGCCTATCCACAGTGATACATGATGCTGTCTGTCACGAATCTGAACAAGAGGTCATTGAACCACAAACAGAAACCTACAAAACTTTGAGCCAAAATAAATTTTTACTAAGTTGACTATTCCAAGTTTTTGTTACTGGTAGTGGACAATTACCTAACTCAAAGGTCAAAAAACTGGCTCAGATTTGGCAACAATTGACTGTGTTTCTATAAGAGCTCAGGTCCTGGTCTGTGAGGTCTCACCACCTCATAGACTTGAGCCATCAAAGGTAATTTTGTCTCCTAATGAATGGCCATCAGCTGTCAGTGATGACATCACTTATGAGCTCCTTCAGCAATTAGTGTCTCTTTCAATTTCTTTTGTGGCTAATCATAAATAGCTTGTAATAACTCAGCTGTTGTTCTTCAACTAGTCATTGCTTCCTTAATTTGGACATTTATTTCTTGTCTTGACAAGCCTGTAAGATGCTTGCAAGAATTTATCTTTATCTTACTAATATGGTGTCTGCCACATATAACAAACTTACCAATTCCATCTCTATCATGTGGTCAGTACTAGGATGGCAAAAAGCAGACCTAGGTCAAAAGCCCTTCCTTTTGCAGCACCTCCGCATCATAGGTACACACAGAGCCCATCTTATCTTTACAACTTCTTGTATCCCAGCAGCCCTATCATCCAACCCTACTACTTGCTCCTGACTGTGTAAGTAGATACAGATATTATCTTTCAACATAATAGATTGTTTGTAAATAGCAATACATATAAATGAATTTGATTTAAAGGAAGAAAACATACACAGTTGGTTAATGATATTTTCCCAACCAACACTTTGCAAGACCTCATTCATCACAGATGCAGTTTGCTGAGCTCCTCCGGACTACAATGTATGTTGTGATCTAGTATCCCATCAGGCCCTGTCTATGGTCTCTGGTCTAACAAGTCCTTGAGAAAGACATGAGGACTAATTACTAATTTTTACTTTTATTTTAGTAAAAAGTTGTCATGTAAAATGTACTATTTTAACTGTGTTTGGGTGTTTAATTTAGTGCCATTACATACATTGACATGGCTAAGGGACCATCATCACTGTCCACCTCCCGAATCTGTCATCATTATTAACTGAAACTCTGTTCCCAGTAAACAATAATCTCATACTATAGTCACACTGCTCCCCACGATAGTCGCATCATTTGATGTTACTCCAAGTAGGGCATTAGGATTCCAGCTCCTCTCCAGCTTGGCCAACACTTGCCATTTTGGTTGCTTCTCTTTTGTTATTGTTGTTGTTAATAGGAGCCATCCTAATGGGTGTGAACTGTTATCTCAGTTTTGCTAAATTGCATTTCCCCCAAAGCTAATGATGTTGAGCATCTTTCATGTGCTTATTGCCCATCTGTGCATTGTCTCTAGATCAATGTCTGTTCAAGTCCTTTGCCCATTTTTTTAATTCTTTTTTTACTTCTTCATTTTAAGCTGTAGAAGTCCATTACATTTTCTTTATCAGATACATAATTTGCAAATATTTTATTAAATGATTTGCACTCATCCCCTGACTACAGTACTGGAGATGAAGCTATTACACCATTCATCATCATCGCCAATAAGCTATATCTCTAGTCCTCTTTTTTAATTTTTATAAATGTATCTATTAAATTATTTGAGAATTTCATACACTGTATTTTGATCATATTAACCTTCCCTCCCCCACCTTTTCTCAGTCTCTTCTCCCTTCTATATTTATATTTTGGTCCTTGTGTGTTTGTTTTCTTTCCTTGTTTATTGAGACAGGGGCAAGTCAGGCATGGTGGTACACACGTGTAATCCCAACCTGGGAGAGGCAGAGGTAAGCGGAATCTCTGTGAGTTCAAGATCAGCCTGGTCTACAGCCACGATAGCAAGGGCTACACAGAGAAACCCTGTCTCAGAAAGAGAGACAGAGAGGGAATAGGAGAAGAAGAGGGAGGGAGAGAGAGAAAGTGAGAGAGAGATTGATTCTAAGTTGCCCAGGCTCAGTTTGAAACCCCTCTGCGATCTTCAGTTTTTTCAATTCACAATCCTCCTCTTAGGTTCTCAGTACCTGGGCTTACAGGCTTTCCCTGAGAGGCCCAGCTCATTCTCTCAAAAGTATCTACTTTTGTTTCTGTTCCTTTGTGTCATATGCCAGAAACATCTACCACATCCAAAGCCACAAAGCTTTCTGTCTGTTTTCCTCTATGAGTATCATGGTTTCACATGTTATAGTTAGGTACTGTATTAGCCATTTATGAATCACTGCGACAGGACACATAACAGAAACAATTGACAGAACAAAATTATTATTTTGGCTCAAGGTTTCAGGAGGTTTGGTTACAATCTACTTTGTCCATGCACTTGAGAGGACCATCATTGCAGAAGGAAGTGTATGGTAGACGACAGCTACTCACACCATACTGGGCCCTGGGCCGGGAAAAAGAACAAGACAGGAACGAACAGTAGGCGTTCCCTCCGAAGAATCCTAGTTATCGACTTCTGCCCGCTAGGATCTACCTCCTAAAGCCTCCACAGACTTCCACAAGCTGACAACTAAGCTCTTAAAACAAGAATGCCAGGTTCACATCATCACAAATGGTTTTAGCATCTTTATCAAGTGAGCATTTGACTGTGTGTGAGAGTTGGTCTTTGTCTTACTCCACTGTTCTCCATCCCCTCTCCACATCCTTCCAGTCCACATGAACAGTGAACAAAACACAGAGAGTGAGGAAATGTGAATCCTTCCAACTGCTTTCATAGTTGGAGGGAACACTGGGGACCTTTGAGAATTCATGTGAATTTTAAAACAGACTTTTAAAAAAGTTATTTCTGGAAAAACAAAAACAAAAACAAAAACAAAACAAACAGAACAACATGATTGATTTGGACAGATTTCATTCAACGTGTAGATCACTTCAGTTGGCCACTGTCCTCTTAATAGTAGTCAGTTGTTTGTTTTTAATCCATGGATAGGGATTAACTCTTTAAGCAATAAAATACAAAGAGTTTGAGAAAATGAAAAATAATCCACACCAAAAGTTTATGCAGGACAAATACAATAAAATTTTGGAGGAAATTAAGTGAAGTTATGACAACTCTATGAGTGTGCTGATTTGTAGGAAAATCATCCCCCCCCCCCGCCAATAGGCTCAGATATCTGAACGGTTGGTCCTTAGGCAATGGTGCTGTTTGGAGAGGTTTAGGAGGCACGGCCTTGCTTGAGGAGGTGTGTTGCTCAGGGCAGACACTGAAGTTCCAGAAGCCATGGCATTTTCAGTTAGCTCTCTGTGATTTGCACTTGCAGCTCAGGATGTGATACTGCAGTTTCCTGCTCCTACCATCATGCCTTCGTTTTGCCATCATGGACTCTAACCCCCCAGAACTGTAAACCCAAATAAAATCTTCTTTCAATAAGCCACTTCGGTCATAATGTTTTATCACAGCAATAGAAAAGTAAACCAATACAATGAAGCAGCAAAGGAAAAGAAGATTTTGTAATACTGGACACTTAGTTAGTTCACTATGAGCCAAAGTCATTCCTAAATGCTTTAATGTATATGAAGTGAATTAATTCTAGAAGCTGCCCTGTAGAGCAGGCATTACTATTTCCCCCATTCTGCAAATAAAATAGACCACAAAAGACAGAGGAATTAACTCACCCAAAGTCACAGACTTACAAAATCATGGATCTAGGATTCCAAGTTGGCCAGCCTGGCTCCAGGTAACCTTTGAACCTACTGAATAATGGTTCCCCAGACAAAGTAAATGCTAAACCCTGAAACTTTACAATGTGTTAGCTGCACAAGAGATTTTTGCAGGTATCACTGGGATGAAGATCTTGAGATGAGAGAAATACCCTGTCTTATATGAGCAGGCCATAAGTGGTGTTACAGATGTCAATATAAATACAGAGAGAGGCAACACAGATACTTTGGAGATGTGGGCCATGTGAAGAGGCAGAGGCTGGAGCAACAGAAGCTGGAAGAGGCAAGGAGCAAATACTTCCTTCACAACCTCAAGGGCAGTGTAGCCCAGCAGTATTTTAAATCCCTGACCTCTAGAACTGTGAGAGAATAAATAGACACTTCTTCTCTGTTGATCTTTGCCATCAAGTCTGTGGTTATTTGCTGAGGCAGACATAGGAAGCACCATGGCTCTTAATCAGGAGTATGGGAAGTCACATACCAGTAGATTTCACCTTCACCTGTGTCAGGTAAAGTAATAACAGATAGCAGGACCCACAAGAGGATACTGGGAAAAAGAGAACACCAATCTGGCTGGATTGTGAACTAAGCACAAAGCTTAATGGTGTGACACTTTTTGATGTGCTTTCTCATAGGTCCTAGAACTCAACCACCTAACCCCACCCAATATCCTCCACACAGAGAACAGGATCGAAATCCACATTTGACTTCAAGATCTGAGCCATGGCTCCCTCTTTCTCATCCACATAATGCCTTCCTCTCCCTACACTCACCTTCTAAGGAAGAAGAGAAACAACGAGGAAGCCTCATGTGTGTGTCTACACTGTTTAATCCTCTCAGTAGTGGGTTGTCTCTCTTCTCTCTTATTCTTCCTGTCCTGTAGGAGAAGAAAGCCAAAGACTTTCCCCATGATACACAGAACCAGCAGTGGCTTGCTCTTCAATCCACCACAGCTACACCAAAACCCAGCACATGCAAATTGTGCAAGTTCCATACCCAAATGCTCACGATTCTTTTTTCATTTAAAAATAAAAATAGTCTTGATGTAACGTTAAAAACAGGGTGATTTGCATGAGACCCTGAGCTCTCAATTACACCAATTACTTTATAATTACAGGCAATGCCATCTTGGGGTTTTCAAAACCTACATCTAGTCTTAAGGCTCTGTCAGGAGGAAGGCCTCTTTTCTGAGAGAGATTTCAATTAATATGCATGTTGTATGCAGAGGGAGAAAAAGCATGCTGGAGCTCCAGGGAAGAACAAGGAGAGCTTGAGTCACCTCCCATTCACCAAATGGACCTGTTCCTATAGGAAACCAGAACCTCTGGGAAATACCTCAATGCTCAGCTCTGGAAGAGGGCTACATCAGTCCCAACTGCCTGAACCTCTGCAAAAATGCCATCTGTCTAATGCTCTGGCTACCAACATTTCTTGGGGCAAATGGGGAAAAGCTTAACCTACCGACTTTAAATTACTTCGAGTCACATTACAAGCCCAAGAAGTAGCAAACAGAACAAGTCCTCCTTGTATCCCCCTGGTTGCAAGGATGCTCTGCTCTCTCCTATGCAGTGATCTCTGATTGGAAGATGAAACTGTCAGCAGGGATGTTGGTTTAGGAACTCTTAGAACAGGGATGGAGGAATGGGTACACCCAGTTGGTAAGCCCAATAGCTTTTCCCCAGCCCCCTCGCTAAGGCACCAGCACCAAAACGCTGTCAGTCAGAGCACAACTTCCCGACAGGAGCCAGCTATATCTCCAGGCTAGAAAGGGAAGCTTAGGGAACTGGGACATCAAAGGACCTTAGCAACTCCTGAGGCTGCCTCCTTATACCCTGTAAGAGCGTGTCATCAGCACTTCTCCAAGCAGAGCACCGTCATGTGAAGTCACTCTGCTGCGAAGCACTCGTCCTCCCTCTTCCCCTGTGTACAGACATGTAAGCACGTATCAAGGATGTTTTGTTTTGTTCTGACAGGTGGCTGTCATCACTCCTCCACCTGCTGGGGCTAGCAGGTAAGATAGCACAGCACTGCCTGCACAAACTTGCTACTCAGATCTATAAACAGCACCTTGGAAGGGTCTGTCTATCCCTCTCTCCTTCTGGAAGGAACTGCCACCCTGCTATAATTAACTGACTCTTGGGAAGATTTTTAGCCCATGGCTGAAACCTGTTCCTCCCACTGCCTTCCGCACTGCATTTCCTTAAGAGCACACCTCCAGTTACAGTTTGCAAAGCACCTTGGTTCCTGTCAGCTTAGTCACCATGCACAGAGAAGGTAGTTTCTACTCTATGCCTCCACCAATCTGCTCTCTCTGTGTCTACTCTTCAGAAAATGCCTGAAATAAATAAAGGAAAGAATAAAAGGAAGGAAGCAGGTCTGGGTTCTGAGAGATTGGAGCTCTCAGTGGGATTAAGCCTTGAGTGGCTCCCTTTAAGCAGAAAACAAAGTCTGAGCTTGCTTGCATTAGCTCTCTGCTCTCCCCCCACCCCCTAAATTCCAATCAGATCTCTGAATAAAAGGCCCTTCCCTGCCTGAATCGCCAGGAATTCCTATTTCCTTTTCTTTGCTTTTCTAGCATGTGGTGTCTCTATTTAAATAGTGTTTCTTATCTAGCTAGCTTCATAAAGGCATGCGCCTGTCTCACCTCCCCTATTCATTTTCTGTGTAGGTCACTAGTGCCTGACACAGCATCACTAATTCTCATCTTCCATCCTTTCTTGCACTCATCAGAAGGCTCACCTAATTCTCCCAAGGTCACATATTAAGGGTCTGGCAGGCCTGGAGAAGGAATAGTAGCATGTGGCTTAAACTCAGAGACTTACCACCTGGGTTCAAACCCTACCTCTGCTCCAACAAGCTTTGTGGCCTTGGTTGTTGTTTGTTGTCTTTTACTTGCTTGTATTTGCTTGTCTTATTCCTTAAGGAAAGTCAATAATAGAGTCTACCACATAAAGCTGTTGTGAAAATTACATGGAAATGGATGTAAAAAGGATTTTAAAAGTCTAGCACATAGAACACGCTCACAAAATTTTTACACCTTTTAGTCAGTCTTGTCCCAGATCATATACAGCCATACAAGCAACTCTCAGTCCCAGACTCAAGACTCTGATGTGCATACTCCCTCCCTTCATCTGGTACTAACCCTACCACCTACCTGGAGACTTCAGACTCGGAGTCACAAATCCACCCCTTCTCCTCCTTGTCAGACCCCCTTCCCCAAGTGTTCCTCTCATCTTGCAGGACCTGCATAACTTCCCACTTCTTCTTACAAACGTACAGTATCTTCTATTTCCCTCTTTTTTAAATGTACCCCTGGATGAGACTGGTCTCCTTGGCCTTTGAGCTTCTCCAGAGCACATCTTCCCTGGTCCTCCGAGTGACCTCCTCTTCTCGGTGGTGCTCCACAGGAGTCCTTTTCTTAGTTACTCAGTCCATCTGACTACTTAGCCACCTCTCATCTTTGGTCCACTTCCCTGAAGCCTCTTTACCTTAGAGACATCCTGACTGCTAGAAAACTGAGAAGCACTCCCATTCCAGAACCAACCAGGTGCTCCCCTAATCCACCTTCAATGACTCAGTGCCAGTGGCAACATCAGCACCAGCTGTCAAATGCAACACATTTCCACAGTCCCCACAGATCACACAGTCTCCCTATGCACATGCCCTACATATCTTTTATAAAGGATGAACAGAGGTGGCCTTTCGTGCACCCCTTCCCCCAATAAATCTGGCCTGTGAGGTCTGTAGGTCTGCTGCCTGGTGTGACTTTGTGGCATTCTTTGGCCCTCTGATTGCCAAAAACAAACAAACAATAATAACAACAACAAACTAACACTGATTATTTTCCCTGAGACCAGTCCTTTCCTATTTGAGGAATTTAATACACAAATGATCATATATCAAATACCCTGACCTCAAGGACTTGGGGATAAAGGTCAGTGGTAGAGCACTTATTTGCTTAGCATATAAAAGGCCCTGAGGTAAATCCCCGGCACTGTGAGAAAATGAGTATGCAGTACACTAGCTGTTAAAGTCCCTACCTGCTGCAGGACGTGGCTGCCATACCCTGCCCTCCACCTAGGGCCAGGGCTTCTCTCCCAGAGACCCTTCACTATATAACCAGACATCTTGGTTCCATAGCCCCTTTTACATCCTTTCTCCCCCTTTAGCCACTTCCGCCCACCCCAGCACGTGCTCCCCTTCCCTCGCTGCTCCCAATAAACCTGTGCTTATACAATATAGTTTCATCTCGCCGTTAGTTCATTCTGTTTTATTTAATCAATCATCTGGTGGCTGTTACTTGGGGTATGCTGAGCCTCACAAGCTGGATTTCATGGAGCCACTCCCTTCACCTCATGGTTCTCCACAGATCATCTTCAAACCCGAGAGAAGTGGAACACACAGCTCCACGACTCAGAGACATGGGGACCAACTGCATCTTACCCTCCACCTCCCTCTCTGACTGAGCAAGTTTGGATTCAGTACGTGCCCTGTCCCCCAGCTGCTGCCAAGATGTACCTGCTTCCTTTTCCAGGGTTCAGGACCTCCCACACACTCACCCACACCCACCCACACCTACCCACACCCACCCACACCCACCCACACCTAACCACACCCACCTCTTTGAAGACATGGCCACAAGAGAGGAGTCCCTCCAAGCCAGGCTTTTGTTCCAAGGTAATCTCACCTCTCAGAGATGTCTGTAGTAGCTTAACCTCACCAAAGCTGCCGATTCCAGATTTTGATTTGGGATGCCACTTCCATAATCTTGGCAAAGGCTGGGAAAATGGGTGCTTCTGGCTCTAAAATTGATGCCCAGGCGCCTCTTGGTTGGCTTCAGAAATCTTCCAAACTATCTGTTCAGGTGTTTTGCAAAGCGTGCTTTCACACCTCCTCCTCTTCTACTTCCTGAGGCTGTGTCAGCACACTCAACTCCAGGTTCTCCCTACCCCATCCTGACTCTACCTCACACCCATGCAAGGTCTCCACCAGTGGGTGGAGATAGTGCCAGGCAGCAGCATGGTTGGGTGGTAAGGGCCGCTTAAAACATACTGCTGAACTAGAGAAGATCATCCTGGGTGAGGTATCCCAGAAGCAGAAAGACACACATGGTATATACTCATTATAAGTGGATATTAGACATATAATATAGGATAATCACACTAAAATCTGAACACCTAAAGAAGCTAAGCCAGAAGGAGGACGCTGGGTAAGATGAACAATCCTCACTCAAAAAAGCCAATGAAAGAGACATCAGAAGAGGGAACAGGGAACATGGCAGGAGCCTACCACAGAGGGTCTTTGAAAGACTCTACCCAACAGGGTATCAAAGCAGATACTGAGACCCATAGCCAAACTTTGGACAGAGTGCAGGGAATCTTATGAAAGAAGGGGAAGATAGAAAGACCTGGAGGGAACAGGAGCTCCACAAGGAGAGCAACAAAACCAAAAAATCTGGGCACAGGGCTCTTTTCTGAGACTGATACTCCAACCAAGGACCATTCATGGAGATAACCTAGAACCTCTGCACAGATGTAGCCCATGGCAGCTCAGTGTCTAAGAGGGTTCCATAGTAATGGGAACAGGGGCTGGCTCTTTGATTACCTCCCCGTGAGGGGGGAGCAGCCTTGCCAGGCCACAAAGAAAGACAATGCATTCAGTCCTAATGAGACCTTATAGACTAGGTCAGATGGAAGGGGAGGGACCTCCCCTATCAGTGGACTGGGGGAGAGGCATAGGTGAAGAAGAGGAAAAGAAGGTGGGATTGGGAGGGCACGAGGGAGGGGGCTAGATCTGGGATACAAAGTGAATAAACGGTAATTAATTAAAAATAAATAAATTTTTTAAAAAGAAAATATAAACAACAACAACAAAAAAACATACAGCTGATTATCATGTTGGTTTTGGAATAAAAGGGGTGGAGCCATGGCTTTGTCATCACCTTTTAAGCTTTTTCTGTTCAGTCTGTACTGACCCAGTGTGATAGTATCAGCAGGATCACCAGTTTATGAACTGTATCTATGACTGAAAGTTTTTCTTTGATGCTAGTTCAAAAAATATATTTACAGTCATGTTGAAAAACTAATTAAGCTTTACTTAGTCTCTTGTTTTATGTTTTCAAGGTTAAGCCTAGGATGGGTAACTATACAATCAAAGTTTGTTCAACTCAGCTATACTTAATAGATCATGGTCTGCAAACCTGTCAGAAAATCAGCAGAATAGTACATTTAAATGCTTAAATAAAAACAGATTAATGTGACTGAGAGCCCAGCTTCTAGTGGTAATCCAAAGCCTCCAGGAAGATTTGTTCATCATGGCAGATGATGAACACCATTGTGCTACTGGGCAAGACCGCCCCAACTTGCCTGCTGCTAAGGCCTTGCCTGAACTGTAGACAAACACGACACATGGAGAGCTGACTGCCCCGTTTTGCCTAGACAAAATAAGGTCAGTCATTCTCCTAAATTCCATGGAAAGGCCTCTCAGATCTGCCGGGCCCAGCACCCGAAGACTGATGCTGCAATGCTGCCCTAGGACTTGTGCCCACAAGAGCCACTGCCACCACAGGAGCCTAATGGGAAGGGCGTCTGGACAATGGTTAAGCCTCTGTCATATTAATCAATACGCCCGTGGATTATGCTTTCTGCATTAATTTGTCCTTCTCAGGTCTCTGATGGGTTTGAAGATCAGTATAACAGCAGAAACCAAGGCTTCTCCTGCCCTTTCTAAGGCGTACAGTTTATGTAAGGTCTGAGTTCCTGAAAAAGTGTTTGAGGGTCTGAGAAGGTGTTTTAAAGTTGATGATAAGAAAGTAATTTCAGGTATGTAAACCCCACCACCACCACCACACACACACACACAATACTGTTTTTGTATTAAGACTGTTCAGAGCTTTAACATTAATCAGATTTTAAAATGTCTCCCAAAGCCAATTTGTCTCTTTTTGTAAACTTAAAAAGCTTCAGGAGACCCACTGGAATCCACAGGTCACACTCCAGATAAGCACTGCCAATCAGCAGCCTGTTTCCCAGCCTACCTATCCCTGAGAGTGGGATTCCTCTACTGGTTTTAGGACTCCCCTCCCCCAAATACCAAGACCATAGGCCTAAAAGTCCATGGGTCCAAAAGTTAAACTCCTTAATTTTATCTTCTGCCTCTTTTGCCCCACCCCACCCCCAAAATCAATGCCTCAATGTCAGCAGAAAGTAGCCAGAAAAGATCTTCACCCATTATCCATTTATTATCAACAAAAGGCTGGGATGTTAAAGTCCCTACCTGCTGCAGGGCGTGGCTGCCATACCCTGCCCTCAACCTAGGGCCGGGGCTTCTCTCCCAGAGGTCCTTCACTATGTAACTAGACAACCTGGTTCTGTTGCCCACTTTTCTGCCCTTTCTCCCTCCTTTCCTCTTCCTGCCCTCTCTCTCCCAACCCTCCCCCAGCAGTGCTCCCCTCCCTCTTCTCCCTCCCTCACAGACAGCTCCCAATAAACCTGGATTTATATAATGTAGCTTCATCTCTTCATTAGCTCATTCTGTTTTATTTAATCAATCACTAGCTAGTGTTGTTGTTGTTGATGATGATGATGATGATGATGTTGCTGCTCTGACAAAATATGTGACAAGAGCAGTGTAAGGAAGGAAAAAATTTTGTCTTAGCTCACAGTGGAAAGCACAGTCCGTCATGGCAGAAAACACATGGCAGCAGGCGTGTGAGACAGCTAGTCACATTACATACATTGGAAAAGGAGAAAGATGAAGGCTAGTGCTGCTTGCTTATTTGGTCTGGGATCACAGCCCTTGGATGATGCTGATGAGGACAGGAGATGAACATGTTAGCTAGGTTTAGGGATAGGGACCTAAAAATGTCTCTGGTTCTTTTCCTGACCTGAGGTTGGGGATGCTACTTATCTCTCATCCTCTAAACTTCTGCCTGGAAATACATAGGGGTGTGACTGAAACTCTGTTCTAGGTACTGATTCCTTCTCATGAACGGCTTTGGAATTGGATCTCTGTGTTTTTGTGGTGGGAATGAGTTATATCTACTCCCCAGTTTCAGCCAATCTCCTAAATGATTTTAAGGTCTGGGCTTCTGAGGTGGAATGTTATAATAGTGTTGAGGATCTAGATCTTGAGGATACTGAGGAGGTCCTTGAAGATAGGGCTTTGTTAAGACCCATTAAGGGAAAGGTATTTCCTTCTTGTCAAAAGAATAGAAGCTACAAATTTGGCTCAGGGTAAAGACATAAAATTCTGATCTGCTCCAAAGTTTAAAACATTATAGACTATGGTCTCCTCCCTTAAGGGTTAATCCAACTGAGTCTGTCAATCACCTGACCAAGAGACCACCCCTCAGGAAGGCTGGGTCACCAGAACCCATGCTAAAGAGATGGGAGGAATAATTATCCCCTTAATGAAATAATATAAATATCCTTCTCAGAACTCCCGCCTCTCTGGTGCAGCCAATAAGAGAGTTTCCAACAGGTTTACCCTGCAGCTTTCATCCTCTTTTAAATTACTCAGGAAAATGTATCATTTTGTTTCTCTTTTCTCTGTCACTTTTTCTAAAGCCTCGGACACTCCGGGATTTCTCCAGTTTTCTCTAAAGCCCCACTCTTTCTTCCATGCTATTTCTTGTCTGTGGGGTGGTTGATTGCTAACCTCCAGTGCTGAGCCTGCTTGCTCTCAGAGATGACCAGCTCTCTTCCTTCTTTGGACAGCTGTCAAGGTTTTCCTCTTTTTTTATCGTGTTATTTGTCTCTCAAACCCTGATACAAATTGTCTTTGAGCTTCTTTCTGGGTATGTTTTAAATGATTTTATTAATCAGTCTACAAACCCATGAAAGGAAATGTTGTTTTAAAACAAAATCCCAAACGTTTGATGCCTCCTCTTCTCCACAGTGCTTTAAAAGTCCCTCAAACTAAATGTCCCTCCTTTCTATTTCCTGTAGGTCTCTCTATCCATCTTCTGGACTTCCTTTCACTCTCTATGTTTTTTTTTTTTTCCTGTGTTCACTCCCTGTCAACATGTTACTTGCTCCGTCTCTTGACCTATGGTTGACTTTATTTAATCCTATTTACAGAAAGCTCTCTGACTTAAGGTGAGGGCTAGGGCTGAGCCATACCACAACCACTGTTTACAATAAAGAGAAAGTTCTTGGATTAAAGGTGTGGACTAGGGCTGAGTACAGACCTTTAATAACGTGCCATAACTGGCAAAACAGGTTTTGCCAGTATACAGTCTCAGGGTTCAAAGTGTGATCTACTCCTGCAAGAAGGGAATCCCCCAGCTCTCTGGTAACATGATGTTCAACGTGGAGCTTCACAAAGTTTTTGATAACTCTGCCACCTTTGTTTGTGAAAGGCCCCTTCGCCTCAGCTAACCCAATCTAGAAACTCCCTCTAGACATCCTCAGAGATTTGTCTTCCAGTGATTTTAGATCCTGTCAAGTTGACAGGCAATAGCATCCATCACACCCTGATATCAAGAATCATCTACAAAACATTCCTATTTCTTAACATTCCCCAGCCACCCTCATGGCAGTACCTTTGAGCTTGCCATTAGAGACCTGCTGTTTGTCCCTAACCTTGATATTGCGTATTTCATATTCTTATTACCACATCCTTTTTCTCATATCTTCTTCCTCAAGTAGTCCAATTTCACTATCACTGTTCCTGAAACCAAACCCCAGTGCCCTGATTTGGTAGCCTGCACCTACCTCACCTTTCTCCTCCTATAGCTCTTGCTGGGACACCCTTACTTCTACCCTCTTACCCTCATTCTCCCTACTTCCGTGTGCTTTCTTTTACTCAGCTAAAGCACACTCTAGACTTGTCCTACCGGATTATGCTCACAAAGTGAAACACATTTAAGAAAAACCATACCTGCTTATTTGAATTTATGATCAGTCAGTTCAAGGAAATCATGAGGCTGAGTGCTTTTGCACACATACTCTGAGTCACCACTACTTGGTTAAGTTACATGTTCTCATCCACATGAAATGTCCGCTCACCAGTCCTCCCTCACGGCTAATAACCTTGTTTGTATTTGACTGGGAAAAAAAAAAAGTGAGCAACATGAAAACAGACACTCCCAACACCACATCCGTCTGCCTTCTAACATCTGCACCTGTAACACTTCCTTTCATCTATTTCTTTGAGTGAGTACTTCTATGTAAGGCCGGCCCCTCCATTGGTCCATTAAACCCATCCATTCTCATCTGCTCAAGGACAACACCGTAGCAATTTTCTCTCCTTTCTCTTACAGTGCCAATTTTTCTCACTCTGCTCAGCCTTTTCTATCAACATACAAACACACTTTGGTTTCTCTATTAAGAAACTCCTCTTACTCATGCCTCGCGGGCGGCTATTCCCCATTTCTCTCTTTCACAAGAACAAAGTTTATATCTACTATCTCAAATACATCTTCTATGTTCGCTCTTGAAATCTATTGTAGTTTTCATTCTTACAGCGCCACTCTGTATGGTCACCAATAACACACATGCGTTCAAGGTTTATGGCAGTTGTCAGTCCTTGTTTACTTAATGATCATCAGTGTTTTATAGGGTTTATGGCTTTCCTCCAGTTTGAATATTCCCCATAACATGGCATCCTGGGTCAAAAATCTGTTTCACTTCTAACATTTTCACCATCCCTTCTTAGTTTCTTGGGTTTCTGTCGTATCTTACCTCCAAACCCTAGAATACCTTGAACATAGATCTATAACAGCCTTCCCCATTCCCTTAGCTTCATCATCCATTTCTTGTTTCCAATATCATCTTTATACTTCTGTTAGACTTCATAGTTTGTATTTCTAGACAAGTATTTGCTACACACTGAGTTCATATATCATACTATCTGAGAAAAACCTATTGTGCTTAAAGGCAAGCTCCTGGATATAAAACCTTATCCCACTTTCTTACTAATATCAGTTAATGAAACTGCATTGTTTCAAACAAGGAGCTAAATATACTGAAATGAGCCTGGCATTTCTCCTTTCCTTGTCCTCATATCTAACCCACTAGCAAATACCATCATCATAATCACTTTAGCCGTATGTGCAGAATCTTACTGTGCCAGTTAATGATCATTAACTACCCTAAATTTAAACTCACATAGGAAACATGTTCTTTCTCAGTGTTTTCAGAAAAGCTTAATTAAGGAGTAAAGAGACACTGTGCATAGGGTGGCAATATCACATGGGCTATGGTCCCAGGCTGAGTTTAAAAAAGAGAAAGAAAAGAAAAGAAAAAAGTAGGAACTAACCTTAGTACTATCTATCTATTTAATCTACCTCACTATCTTTCTCTTCCGACTATAAATACAATCAATGCAACCATCTGTCTCACAGTCCCACTACCATTCCTTTTTTGCCATAATGGGTGGTACTCTCAAACCATAAGCCAAAATAAACTCTTTCTTCCTCAAGGAAGGATTGTCATAGCAACAAGACCAAGTAATGGATGCACAAAGCTGTTCCTGAGCATGGGGCTCATTGCTATGACTCCTTGTGTGGTTTGGAAGAAGTTGGAAGAGTCTGGACCTGTGGCTAGAGAAGCCCAAGAGTACTGTAAAGAGAGTTTAATGAGCCATTTTTTTGTGGGAAGCGTGAAAGACCAGACAGAAAGGCAGAAAGTAAACATTGTGCTCACAAAGATCCAGAGGGGAACAGGACTCTATTGGGCACTAGACTAGCAGCCGTTCATGTTTCATTTTGGCAGACACATCTGGCTGTTTTCTGCCTCTCTTCTGGTCATTTGAATAAGGCCAAATTGAAAAGCAATGGCCTAAATTGTTTGGTAGAAGCAATTTCAAGACAGCATAACATTCAGACTGTGACATGGTGATGGTTCACTGTGCTTATTGAGGTTTATAATGAGAATTCAAAGCAGGAAGATACTTTTCAAAAGTGCAGTTTGGCAAGGAAATGAGTGTAAAGGGGCTTAAGCTGCAGGAAAGACAGGTGGAGGGAAAGAAGCCCTAACTTTTAAATTTTTTAAAATGTTATATATAGACATATACTTGGGTGTGGCAGAACATGTGCTGTAACATACATATGGAGGCCGAACAACAACTTTCTGGAGTCTGTTCTCTCTTTCCACCAAGTGGGTTCCAGGATCAAACTAAGGTTATCAGGATTGATGTTAAGCCCATTTACCTGTTGAACCATCTTGTCAGCCCAACAGCAGCTATAGCTTTGAAAGAGCTTAGTGCCATTAAATAGAAACTTTGGGCTCTGCACCAAGACAATAATAATAATAATAATAATAATAATAATAATAATAATAATAATAATAATAATACCCTTAGAAAAAGATGCACAAAACAAAGCTTCCAACCTGTGGAAATGCAAATTCATTTGAAAAGAAAGAACCTAAAGCAAGAATTCCACTCCTCAAAAATTGCCTAAGAATGTGTTGTCCAAAGTCCAGCCATCACAGTGCACAGAAGACAGCTTTGACTAAAGGATGCCGAAAATACACCTCAAGCTTACCAGATACTGATAAACTTAGAAATGTCATTCACAGGGCAAAATGTAGTTACAGTGGATTGCAACAAGATTCCAGCACGCTGCCGAGGCCAGGCAATGTATAGCAGGATCAGATTTTCTGCAAGGAGTCCCTGAGAGACCATTGCATGAAGTTGAGAAGGTAAAGGTTACCTTAAAATGGAGAGATGCGAGGATGTTAGAGATGATAGGACTCTTCTGAGGAAAGCTGTCGACACGAAATAGCTTACCCAAGAGAGAGGTCCACTGTTGCTGCAATGACTGGGAGAATAAGGCTTCCTAAGGTATTTGGAGCACAGATGACACCATCATGAGCCCCAAGTGTTGCATATGAAGCTGCAGAATTTACTGTTGCTCTGAAGAGTTCTGCTCTAACTCAATGTCTCTTGGCTTTGCCCCCATTCTTCCCTTTTGGAGTGAAAATGTTTCTTCTATTTTATTATATCTTGAATGTCTGTAGCTTTTTTTTTTTTTTTTTTTTTTTTACTTCCTGGTGACTCATGATTAGGAGATTGTCTTGACACCATGTATTTCAGACACAAAACCTAGAGAATCCAAGCTGGATCTGACCCCAAACCATTCTCCCTGAGAACTAGGTTTTACAGTCCTAGAATGTGCTTTGGGCACTGCCAAGGGAGAGAAACAATGAATAGTCCTATCCCGCTGAGTTCTTATGAACAACGTGGAAAGATATTTCTAAAGACATAATAGGGCAATCATATCTCGGTGGTAACCAACAGCTATATAATTAGGCTTAAGGCCTGCTCAAGGGAAGAAAAATCATGTCTGCTAATGAAAACCTGGCCAACAATCAGTCCTGGTGACATAATGGTTCATAAAAGACAGCCTGTGACCACCACTCTACTAAACTAGCATAATTCTTAGCTGTATTGTAAAACTTATACCCAGGCCCACTACAGCTCTCAACTCTTTCATGAGAAAGAGGCTTCTTTCTACAGTAAAAGAAAACTATCACAGAAATCCATAACAGTCATAATGCAGAGATCAGCTGCTCCCAGGGTGCCCAGCCCCAACAGATACAGCTACAACACAATTCCTGCATCCAGTACTCAGAAAAAAATAAATAAATAAATAAATAAGATCATGGAAGAGGAGTGGAAAGATTGTAAGAGCCAGAAGACCAGGAAATCTATTTTGAGACTGTGTCTCCTAGAAATACTAGGGAAACTTCATCTATGATATCTCAAAAATAGGACTGCCTAAACAAGTCCAAAACAATATACGTGCTAACACGGAAAGGGAACTCACACAGAGAATTACCCTTAGACCCTTAGCATCTCTTAGACAACTAGGAGATGCCAATAGTCATACAAGTAGTCTTTCTCTGAAAAGAAGCTCCTTAATTGGCTATCCAATAAAAAGTGGCTATCCCTAAAAATCACATAAACTCTACATATAAGCAATATATATATTTATAACATAAATATATATTCTAATATATAAATATATTTATATTTTATATATTTATATATAAATATATTATATATTATATACAAAAATGAGGTCAGCAATTTGAGAGGAAGGATGGAACATGGGGGAATCTTGAGGAAGAAATGGAAATGGGTAAATTGTGTCATATTTTGATTTTAAAATATCATATTCCAGAAGGAAAAAAGAGAGATCATTTTTAGTCTCAGAAGGGTGCTTGAATTCTGGACTTTTGAATGGTGTTTTAACTGTAAACAACTATAGGACACTTAGGCATGTAATGTATGCACTTCATACTATAAGATAGCTGATAATGAGACTTGAGGGGTCAGGGATGGACTATTATGACCGGTGGGTTTGAGTTTCAAGTTGGCAAGGAATAGATTTATGGTTAATGCTCATCATTGATATACTGTGTTTAGAATCACCTAGGAACCAAACCTGTGTGTGTGTGAAGGCATTTCTAGAGAGGTTTAACTGAGATAGTCTCACCCTGAGCTTGGGTGTCACCCTCCAGCAATGGGGAGCCCAAGGTGAACATGAAGAAAAAGGCTAGTTGAGCACGAGGATCCATCTCTCTCTGCTTCCTGACTGTGGATACGACGTAACCAGCTGCCTCATGCTCCTACCATTGTGCTTTTCTGCCATGATGGACTGTCCCCTCATACTGAGCAGAAATAAACTGTTCCTTCTTTACACCGGAAGACCATATTTTATCACAGCAACAAGAAAAAGGAACTAATACATTTACTGTGTCTTGCCTGTGGCCAGCCCCCGCACTCCATCCACACTGGGATTCTTTCAAAACTTACTCATCCTCCTTGCTGCCCTTTACTCATCTCCTTACCATAGCTATCAGAGCAATGTTGACTTAAATACATCATCTCACCGCTCTACATGCAGGGGGTAAAGTCTCCAACTCAGTCCAAGGATGCTGTGAAGCCTGGCTCTGGCATCATAGGCCCATGCAATCCACCCTCCTGCCATCACTGTGGAGGCCCTTGCTCAGCCTCAGTCAGTCTTCTTCAATAACACTGACCACATGCTGCTCCTGGGCCACCACAAGCATCTAATTTTCAGACCCATACACTTGCTATTTCTTCTGTTGGAAGGCGTTCCTTCAAATCCCACTTACACCGGTCAAGCACTTGTCTAAATTTCACTGTCTAGTGATGTATTAGCATTCTGCCCAAAACTTCTACCTGTTTTGGCTCATCATTGTCAAAGGTGCTGCTGGTCTCCAGAGAATAGCACATATCTATTCATCTTGGATGCTGGCTATCTTTTAGACATCATGAGGGAGAAAAAAAAATTGTCTGCTTTTGGTCTTGCTCCTTCTATAATATCCAGAGAAGTGCATAATAAGTTCACATGTATTGATGGTATAGAAGAAGCCAGAGGCCTTGAACTAGACCAATGGTTCATTGCAATGAACATTTGCAAATAAAGTTGTTTGGGCAAAAGGGTGTACTGTGTGACACACCACAGTTCCCAATGCCAACACAACAAATGCATATGTGACAGAGACGTGGGAAAACAAAGGAGAGGAATGGTACATGGGCAACAGAACTGGAGACCCAACCACTGTGACAGATGTGAGAGAAAGCAGAGATTGATAGAGGAGCAGGTCATTGCCCAGAAGGGTTCGTGATTATGAAATTCCCAAAGAATCAACAAAATATTGTGTTTTTAAAAAAAGAAAAAAATATGTGCACATGTAATAAATGCACAATGAGCTAAGAAAGAAACAAATAGACGTTATCTATTTGACAGCAATACATGCTGATGAGAATTCTTAATTTATATGCCTCTCTTCCCCTACACACACACACACACACACACTGTTTCCAGTTTTTCTTCCTTTCCTTTCTTCCCTGACTCTTTCCATTCCTTTTCGCCCCTCAACCTACTGACCATAAACTTGGCCACTACTTTCAGTCTTGCTCACAACTCTAGCTCCCAAATCAGTCTCTACCCTCTTCACCTCTCCCACCTCCAAACCAGAGCATTGCACTGTCTGGATAATTGAAATCACTCCTAGCCAACTCTCCTCCAAATTCACCCTCTAGTGTTCATTCAACTCTTTTCTTATACCCGGATATGTTGCCAAAATATCTGCCACATGGGCCACACAGCCTTTCCTGGCTCTTAACCTGTCAGCTTTTCCTCCTTAGGTTCTCCAATTGCCTTAGGATCTGCAATTGCCTTTTCTGAAAATCTTGCCTTCTCTACTGTACTTTTTCCCCAACCACTGCCATTACTAGTTTATTTTCCTGCAAGCAATTGTCAAGCTGCAGTGACCTCATTTATTTAGGTAAATGTTTTTTTCTATGTCCCCACTGAAACCATGACATCAGACAAAAAATTAGCATGCAGTAAGTAAACGGTAGGACCACAAATGCATCCAGTGAGGACTGAAAGGGAGCACAGAACTGCTGCCATCTCAATGGCCATCAGCTGTCCCCATCTGCCCTGGCCACAGCTGTCTTATAGAAGCAGCAATGAAGACAGAGCAACTTGTTAAAACATCTGCTACCAAAACAAGTGTTCTTGCTTCCCATGTTTTCCTGCCCATCTTTGGTCTTTGCCTGAGGCAGTTTGTCCCCATCAGGCTAATGAAAGTGGGGGAGAGCCTACACCATCAAGCCACACCATCCCACACAGTATGTAAAAGGGCTTAAGAAGCAAGAAATAACTCATCCCAAAATAACCTCTCCTTGGCTTCCAGCTGCTCTGAACAGCTGGATGCATTTTGTAAGCTAGATACTTCTGACTTTATACTAATAACATGGGGGAAACCAAACACGTTGAAACATATTAAACAGGGTCATTGTTGCTAATTCCCTTAGGAGGATAAATGCCATCAGCTCTTCAGCTCTCTCCATGAACATTTTCAGCATAAAGTTTCAGACTCAGAGCTTAACACTGGGTTAGGTAACATCGAAGATGCATAATGTATCCACCAATGTGAAATCTTCAAACTAGCTGTGCTGAGAGAATTAATGGCACAGGTTAGACAATTTGAAAATATCATAATTGAACATAATGAAGCAGCAAGCAATGCTCTTTCAGAAAGGACCAAGGACTGGAGCAATTGAGAAAAGCTTCTGGAAGGAGTTTTGAGCTATAAACTTTGATAGATCTAGAAAGGTGAAGAAAAGGTGGGTACACTCTGGATAATGTCACGTGTTTGTACGTTTTCAGGGCTGGCCATTTCATATTAGATAACCAATTCCTATGCTCTTCCCTAGGGAAAACTGTTTCTCCCGCTTTCAGTATTCCTTAATTACCTGTCATTCTTTGTGTAGGGCTGAAGCCTACTAGATCTTCCCCAGACCATGTTAGCGTGTCTATTCGCATATATACACATACTATATACACATACTACACATATACACATACTACATGTAACAATTATTAATGAAAAAGGAGGCCATGGATTTTAAAAAGAGCAAGAAGGTTTAGAGGGAGGAAAGGGAAAGGGAAGGTGGTTTAATTACTTTATAAGGTCAAAAGAATAAAAGCAATTGTTTTTAAAGGTAGGTATACAGAGAGGGTGAGTGTCATGAAGTTCCAGAATAAGGAACAAACTGAACAAAGCAACCGGACATCCTACAGTTGAGGAGAGACAGGGGAGACAAGCACAGTGAAAATGTGCAGTGTGGATCTCACATCTACCACTTACCCAGAATCTTTTAACTTGCCTGAACTCTCTTTTTTTTTCACCTACCAAGTAAAAGTATTGCCTGTGTTACCTCCCTAGCTCCCTCCACAGCGCACATGGGAATCAAAGGATGTGGGGATCACTGCACAGGAGACACTAGTGTTCCCACTCCCTGGGAAGCATCAGTTAATGGTGGGGTGGAGTGAGTCTGCCTCGGCTTGAAAGGCAGGCAGACTTGAAGGCTCCTGTCTTAGAGAAGCAGTGAAGACTTCGAAGCTCGGAAGTAATGGATGCACGCTTTGTGGAAACACGTCTCTTTTCCACATTGAATACAGGATTGCTGGTAAGCCGTGGCCACATGCTAGCAGGCAACAGCAGCTTCTTCCTTGACAAGAAAAAGATTTTTATAAAGGGCACAGCCCCAAGATTGGGGAAGCATCTGGCGTTCCTTTGGGAAGGCTATAATATGTTACACTTAGGCTTTCTTGCCCTGCGCTGGGGCTGTCTTACAGTGCTGTCTCTGGAAATAAGACTTTGGCAACTTCCTGAGGCAGGGCTTTGTTCCCTTATAAATACCGCCATCTGTATTTAGCATACGAGAAACCTACCAGTTTGTCTGGCATTTTGCTAGCCTCCAAGTAGGAATGCACAACCTTCCAGGAAGGAGGGAGCTGCAGTCTGGAGCAGGTGGGGTTAACAGAGGGTAGAGAGAGCAGGCAAGGAGCCTTGGAAACTTTCCCAACTCTGCCACAAAAGAGTTTGCCCTAGTATTATAGAACCTGTGTGGCACGGGGATCCCATAGCTTGTTTCTTGGGACTTCTGTGGGAGCGGAGGGTGCAGAACTGGGGCTAAGAAATTCTGAACTCAGATCCATCTACTTGCCTTAAACCAGCCCCTGGGTATCCGCTGTAAGGCTTGAATCTGCAACATCCCACCGGCTCTTGTTTTCAGTGCTTTGCCTCAGTTTGTGTCACCATTTTGAAGACCAAAGAATCAGTAGAAATGGTGCCTCAATGGCAAAAAGGGAGGGATGATGGCTTTGTAATATTGCATCTACCCCTGATTCATGTCGTGGTTACCACTACATGAGTAGTCTCTAACACAAACAGGGCCATTCCTTCACCACCATGCTTGACTAAAATCCATCTGAAACCATGAGCCAAAACAAGCCTTTCCTCCCTTTAGTCATTTGTCAGGCATTTCATCAGCAACACGGAAGTAATACATGATTCCATTTTTGTTGGTTGCTCTAGTAAGACAAAGTTGGGTCTCCTTCAGTAGGTCTCAGGTGTAAATACTACCAGCATTACCCAGAATGCTTGTCGGCACCTCCTCACTCCAACTCCTACTTTTCAGAGGTTCCAACTGGGACAATCTTTAAACCAGGACTGTAATCAAAATTTTGCTATGGACTTCGATGAGCTGCAGAGTTCTAAAAGTGCCTGGTCTCCAGAGTCTGGTGTTACATTAGTCACTTTGCATATTACCGTGGCCAAGTACCTGGCAGGGAATGTAAGGGAGAACATTCCTTTAAATTATTTCAGCCGACAGTTTAAGGAAAGCGGGGAGGCATGATACCACCTACTTCCGTAGTGGCAGGGGTGTGCAGCTGGGACATACAGGTGGTACGAATAAGAAGCGGGCCAGGCTAAATCCCCCAATTAAAAATAAAATCCTCAGGCTGTCCCCCAAAGACCTGCTTTCTCCAGCAAGGCTCTACCCTGGAATGGTTCCACAGATTTCCAAAATACCACCCCCAGCTGGAAACCATGTTCAAACACAAAAACCTATGAGGGACATTTCATATTCAAGCCATAATACCTCCCTGTCCAATATTTTCTACCTCCTGACTGTTTGGATCAAGACACCCATGTTGGATAATATGAGAAACTTGATTCTTGCAAAGACCTCTCTGTGCCACACCTTCCCTTCTACCCAAGCAGAACTGAAAGAGTCCTTTTGTATGCTCATGCCTGTCTTTAGGCCCAGGGATATTGTCAAAATTGCTGCATGCTCAGCTCTCCTGTGGTATGTGCCTTCCTCCAGGCAGTGAACAGATGCCTCTCCCTCAGACTCTAGTACAGCAGTTAGCACAGGGCCTGGGAGGTAGTGTGTACCTCCCAATCACAGCTGAACTGTGATTGGCGATGTCCTTTGTTTTGTAGTTCTGTATTTCTATTCTTTCATTTCTTTTGGGGGCTGAGGTGACACTTGAATTAGGATTAGAGTTGCCTAGCCAAACCTGCACATTCACTCTTGGATATCCATCTAAGGCACAGGCCCTGTTTGAGTCACCAAATTCAGAATATCCATGAAAGGATCTGCTATGCTCTCCTCATTCCCGTCTGCCCCAGCCCAGCAGAGACCATTAACACTGGGGAGGTCAGCAGCCTAGAAGAATGCAGGCCACTCTGTCCACTCTGCAGCCTCACTTGTCTTTCTGAACTCAGCCAGCACCTCCCCAGCCAAAGCCCTCCTGAGCGAACAGTGTGTTTAAGATTCCCTGCACGGGGCCTAAGAGGCGATCCCAAGCATCTTGTTTCAGACTGAATGAATCCCACCAGGTAAATTCTCCCTCTCAGTTCAGTCCATCTTCTTAGAGCTGACAGACACCACACGATGCTTCATTACCCGTGCCACTTGAAGGTAAGGCTTCCTTTAAGGAGCTGAACAATGTGGGAAAGCCATTGCTAAGCACCCCAGAGGATGCATTTGTCCTAAATGGGAGGAAACCCTAACTGCCTGGCTTATCCACAGGCCAAACTGTTAAGAAACAAATGGGAGGGGCTAAAGAGCTGATGGCACTGAGTTGGAGGGGCCTCCTCCCCCTTGCTGTCACTCACTCCTGACACACTTGACAGAGTATAGAAAAATGCTTAGTCTCAGTCAGAGCCCCCAGGATTGGAAGGATCCAGCCTTTGTCCACTTAACGCAACCGCAGCCGTCAGCACCTCAGGCATCACACCTTATTTTCTAACAGAGAAACAAGGATACAGCCTCTAGAAGGCTTCTAGCCTCTAGAAAGCACTCCAAGAAGCGTATAGAGGTATGTGTAATAAAGGGAACAGGAAAGTACTTGTGTGTATTTGAAGCACCAAGGTACCTGGAACAGGGTCTGCAAGTGGGCGAGGCTTGCCATGTGGAGCAGCGACAGCTAACCCCATGGACAGTGAACATCTTTGTCCTTACACAGCCTAGCCCTCCCCACTTAGCAGGCACACTGGCTGAAAGAGATTTCTCCTAATTAACCAGTCCCCTCTTCCCCCTACCATGAGGGAGGGCTCCCACCAAAAGATAAAGTACTGGGGCAGTTAAGAGAGGACAGTCAACTTGGCATGGCTGCCTGGGACAAGGCAGAGGGCCATCAGGAGGGCTTAATTACATCTCCGGCATGCCATGCCTCCATTCCCAGAAACCTCAGCTGCCAAGCACACTCCCCCACTTGCTGGCTTTGTTTTGTTTGATCTGTTTTATCCCTCTCTGCTCATCTCTCAGCCCCCTACCCTTGCTGGGTGGCATTTAATTTGTTACATTCCATGTGCTCCTTTTCATGAGTTTGTGTCTGCACACGGTCCTGTCTTTCACTACGCGTCTCAATTGCTGCTGCCCGAGGGGAGGAGGAAAAAAAGAAAGACCATGGCTAACGCCAAAGTGAACACATCCATAAGCTGCTACAGGTAGGGACAGCTCCCAGATGAAAAGGCCTTTGCATGCCTTGCATGAAGGAAAAACCCTGAGAGGGAGTGGAAGGAGAAAAGAAAATAGCTAGCGGAATGCACTACATAGTTTTCAGCATAAAAGGGTCTCCAACAGAATAGTCCCTGTTGTGAGGCTCCACTCGCTGGGAATCGGCAAACAACTTTCCAGAAAGAAACCAAAGTTGAATAAAAAAAAAAAAAAAAAAGTACTGAAAAACAAATCCAAATGTGCCCTGGGTGCCTGGCAGGAAAGCAAAATGAGTAATGATATCCTGAAACCCATCTGCCAAATCTACTCATCCCTCGTCCTGCTCATGTCCCACACTGCCACATACCCTCTTAAAAATTTCTCTTTGCCCCTGACTGCAGCTTGAAATGTCTGTCTATAGTCAGCTTTGTAGTGTTGTAATGAAATACCTGACACAGACTGTTTATGAAGCAGAGAGGTTTATTTAACTCACAGTGTGAAGGTTCAGGTCCTAGAAAGACAGCCACACCAGTCTGGATAGCTAGTAATAATGTCACCTGATGATAGGATTACTTATAGGAGGAAACTTCTCTCATCACCAGCCAGGAACAGAGACAGGAAGACACCTCCAGCGCCCTTCTACTGGATCTCACCTGTCAAAGGTCCCTTCACTGCCCATCGTACCACCTCAAGTAGCCAAACTTTAACAAGGAGCCTCTTGGAGACACTTATCCCAACCAGCCCAGTGCTGAAGGGCTTACCAGAATGCAGCCCATTACTGCGCTAGTCATATTGTGACTTCTCAGTGCCTCAGTTTCTCCTCCGACAGTTTCCTATCTTTTTTTTTATTACTCTATTATCATTATTATTTATATAAGCATTTTGTTTGCACATAAGGCTTTGTGCCATGTGCATGCCTGAAGGAAGGGATTCAGATCCTCTGGTGCTAGAGTTACTGATGGTTGTGAGCTACCATGTGCATGCTGGGAATTGAACCTGGGTCCTCTGGGTGAGCAGCCAATGCTCTTAACTACTGAGCCATGTCTCCAGCCCTTCATTTCCTATCTTCTGTATGGGAAGTTGAAAGACTAGCATTCAGGTGTAACACTTTTCTTTCCCTTGCTGTAGAGACCCATTTCTGTAAAAGGAATCAGTAGATTTTGCTGCCTTTGGGAAAGCAAGGGTGAGGAGGTGGAAGAAATATTCACAATTACAGGCTTTGAATGGGCTCTGGTTTCTACACAGAGGGGGATTGTGGGCATCTTCCTCCAATCCCTCATCTGCTCATGATGTCATCCTCAGCTTCTTTAGCCCCTCCATTCTCCTCGTCATGATACACCCAGTTCTTGTCCTCTTCTGGTCTCTGGCATACTATCTCAGACATCAGACCCTCTGTGCCCCGCCTTTCTATTGCTCCCCTGGCCTCCCCCTCCAGGCATCTGCTATGAAAAGGGTGATTAATGTAAAGGCCACATGGGCATTGCATTACAAGATTAAATTCTATAAAGAACAGCACCTGTGAGATTGAAGAATCCTGCATCAGCATCCGGGTCACACCTGGGCCACTGCAGGATTTCTGCTGGCATGAGAAATGGCCCAGGCAGAGGGCAAGGCATAGTTCCTTGAGTCATCAAATCATAGAAGGCCTGAGCTGCACAAGATAGCAGAGGCCATTTCCCTAGTTGACTCAATCCCCACAACACATTAGATTAAGTGGTCGAACAGACTGCTTCTGGAACTCCTCCAACATGGGAGACTTCCCTTTTCTACAAGGGCTATGCTCCAAGGTAGAAAAGTAATCTCAAGTGTGCCTCATGTTAACTGTTATCTCCATCAGCTGCCCTCATTTATTCATCAATTGATTCATTCACAAGTTTGTGCAGATCATCCTATGCAGCACGGTCACTCCCACACAGGAGTGACAGGCAAACAGGCACACACGGCCTAATGCTGCAACAGGAATGGCTTTGGGGCCTATAGGAACTCATGGAAGAAGTGCCACTTGAGCTTTGCAGGGAACACGTATGGGGGCAGGTCAGAAAGGGAATTCTGGGATCAACACCACTGACAGTGAAAGTAGATCTTAAAGTAAGCCAAATCGATAACAAGGGTGGGAACAAGGTTGGATCATTAGGCCAAGGGTAGAGTCAGGCAACCCATGAGGGAGCTAAGCAGATGAACCAGGTTGTTCCAGCGAAGAGAGGGCTGGGTTGAGAAAGGATGATTTCATGTGACATTCATTCCACATGGCCACCCAGGGACCCATTGTGTTTAGGCCGGTATAACAAAGCACCATGGGGTGAATGGCTTATACACAACAGAAAGTAAGCACTCACAGTTCTAGACTGACAGAATCTGAGGCATGGCACTGGTAGAGATGGTGTCTGGTGACGGGCCTCATTTTGCTTCATAGATAGCTTTTTCTTGCTACATCTTTGAATGGTGAAAACAGGAGGGCTTTGGCATCCTCAACCCCTTGGAAGAGACTAGTTCCACTCAGGAGGTGCCACCTTCATGAGTTAGTCATCTCCCAAAGATATCTCCTAAGGCAATTCCTACCCATCCAGAGTTAGGTTTCTACATAGGTATCCTAGGGAATACAAACATTCAGTCCTTTACTTGTCCACCATGATCCTAGTGGCCTCACCAAAATTCCTGATCTCTCTACCCCCAATGCCAGCTCCAACTCTGTCCCAGGCCCTCACACATACTCTGAACACAGGGATGCCCTAGCTTTCTGCTCTGACAACTCTGTGGTGTCATTTGAACTCATTTATCAGGTTATTGCTCTTGATGTTACTCGGCAGCTATGTTAGGGCCAATCCAAGAGACCACTCACCAACACATCTTCTCAAGTCCATCAGAAATGTCGGTCCAGAGCTCAGCTCCTTCTGGTCCCTGGTTTCCAACAAGAGCTTACAGGAGCTCTTGGAGGGCTGAAGAAGCCATCCCATCTTCTTCACTACGCACATCCCTCTCCATCTCCCTCTACAACTCCTCCATCCCTCAATGTGATGAAAAGACTGGGTGAGATTTTAGGACATAAACTACCATTCATATAAAAGAAATGCTGCCCAAACATAACATGGGCTAACACTTAGCCACAAAAGAAATGAAGCATCACCATACAGTGCAATGTGGATGAATACAAAAACGATTTTCTAGACACAAGCTATGTGGTTCTGCAGAAGGATTTCCATCTGAGCTAAATTCAGGATACAGAAAGCATATTTGCGGTTTCCAGGGACTACAAGAGCAAGAAGGGGGTGTTGCTGCCAATGGGTAGGGACTTCTATGGGTAATAAAAATCTTCTGAAACTAGGCTATGGTGGCAGCTGAACAGCGTTGGTGTACAGGAAGCCAGTGAACTATACAATTTCATGTGACTTCTGCTACGTGTACGTTGCCAAAATAAGGAAAACACTGCTATTTGCACAGTATTCCGTGCCATATGCAGCATGCTCCTGATGTTTGCATTGTACCTTCTCATCCTCTTCCTGCCCCCTGCAGCATCCTTCTCCATGAAAAATAAAGGAGCCAAGGCCCTCTCTAGCCTGGACAAAAGTCCCAGTACTCAGGCTCACACCAGCCTCAGGACATCCTCTCCAGAGTCTTTGTTCCAAACTGATGAGTCAGGGATTCAGATTCACAGAGGCTCACTGGTCTACAATGCGTTGTGTTAAGGAATTTCACTTGCCAACTCTGCAACAAGGAAATGGAAGCAGAAAGTGTGAATTCTCAGGTGGGAAAGGGACTTAACCTCCTTGTATGAATATAGAACCAAGACAAATCCTCCATACTCCCTTCTCCCTAGCTAGATATCTTCAGCTAGGTAGGAAGATGCTAGACAGAATAATGTAGGTGAAGAGAATGATGTGAATGAAGACAAGCTCTCCTTCCAGAGGGTGTTATAGCTTGAATATTCTCACTGGAACTCACAGGAAAACTGATCTCCACTGTGATGAGTGAAGAGGGTGGAAGCCATATGGGTGAGCCCCTAACCTATGAAACTGTGGCTTCCTAAGGTGAGGAGGAGACCTGAGGTAAGACATCTATGTCTCTGTGCTTCTGTACCACCCTGGGGCTCTACACAGTTCCTACCAGCACTAGCGGAACTTTGAATCACACAATCTTCAGATTGATGTACTGAGGAAATGTTTTTACTCTGCAAATTTCCAGTTATTCTGTGTGTGTGTGTGTGTGTGTGTGTGTGTGTGTGTGTGTGTGTGTGTTCTCAAGTGCATGTTCGAGTATAGTACTATGTGTAAATATTCCTGTGATTGGATGTATGTGCATGCACATGTGCATTATGGGGTGTGGAGGCAAGAGGTAAGGGCCAAGCATTTTTTTCTAACTCTCAGCCTCTCCCCCCTTCCCAAGATAAGGCACCTCATTGACCTCAGAGTTAAGTTGGTTATCTGGCCAATGATCTTCAAGGATCATCTGTCTCCATTATCCCAGCACTGGGGTTACAGATTTATGCTATCATGTCTACCTTTTATATAGGTGCTGAAAACAAGAATTCAGGTCCTCATGCTTGTAGGACTCGGCGTGCATGGGGCCATCCTAGAAAATAACTTATTTAAAAGTGAAGCCAACATAGGAAGTAAAGGGAAAGAGGTGGCAACCCAGTGACATTACAAGTCCCAGAGTCAGCTGTGCTCCAAGCTAATTCTAACTTCTTCCCTCAGTCTTCATATCAAGAAGTCAAATTGAATTTTTGACACTAAAATGGAAATGATGTCTATATAATAGGCTTTTTGGAAGGCTTGGTTGAGATAATATAAGCAGAGCACTTAGGCCAGTGCCTGGCACATAGTAAGCCCTCAATAAATAATGATGGCTATTATGGGAAGCAAATGAGATGATGGATTTTAAAACACTCAGAAAAGCGTAAAACATTATATAAAAGTAAGGTGCCTGTTATGGCCTTTCCTGTTCTCTGGTGATCTACACATCACATTGTAGCTTTATTGCCCACTCTCTCCTTCGCTAAATATTTCATGTACCCAATTAGACTGGGAGAACCTTGTGGTAGGGACTGTGGCTTATATTCAGTTTCAGTCATCGCAGAACATTACATGGTTGTCAGGTAAACCACAGCTCACCAGCATGGTCCAGACCTCAGACTTCTGGTGCTGGCTTTGCCTCTTACCAGCTAGTAACCACTGGGAGATACTTTTATTCCTGTAAGGCCTAGTTTTCTAATACGAAAGTGGGGCTAAGCTGATAACCACCACATTTAATCATTAGGAGGATTATGTTAGATTAGTTTTGCTTTCTATTTGTTTCCTTTTTTTTTTTTGTGAAACAGGTTTTCATGATGCTGTTCAGGCTTGCCTTGAACCTCACTCTAAAGCCTAGGCTGGCTTTGAAGTGACAGTAATCCTCCTGCCTCATATATCTAAATATTGGAGTGATAGTCATGCACTACCTCTCCCAGCTTAAAATCAGTTTGTTTACTCATTAAGTAAATTAGTTACAAATAAGATTGATGTAACTGTACAGCATGCATAGCCACACTTGACACATAGTCATTTCCGTGACAGTATGTGGTAAGACCCACTAATTAGATTATTATTAGAAATAAAAGTATATAAAAGACATACAACCCTTTCTCTAAAGCTGTGGTGGGCACAACCAGCCCCCACCTGTAAGCTTCTGTCAACTCCCACTTCCTAGCTCTATACTATCTTCCTTCATCTGTAACGTCCCTGTATACCTTTAAAACTGGAAAGAATCAAAGGAGACGTGTGACTCTGCAGACGAAAAGAGAGATCCAGAAAGGCTGCACGATTTCTCCAAGGTACACAGCTTGCTAGAAACAGCATGTGGGAGAATGCAGGCCCTGTGACTCTAGACTCCTCATGCTTTCCCCACTCTACTACACTGCCTAAGGAGATGATACACAAGCATATGGCCAGAGTATATAAACACAAACAACTGCAGCTGCAGATTCCTCCCTTCCTTTAACAAATATTTATTTAGCGCTGAAATGTGTACAACTGCCAAGAAATTAGGGAAATGGACTAGAATGGAGTGGAACCACTCTCCACTCTGTTGTTCTTAAGAAACAGGTGGCTGAGTTACCTTTCACTCATTCACTTGGCAAATGCTGAAGCACTTAAGATTTGCCAAAAACTCGGGACAGATACAGGGTTGATAAAGCTTAAAATATGAGTTTGAGTGTACCATATGACTTCAATAGTGAGACAAGGAATGAATTATTGAGAGTATCAATGAACCAATGGATGGATGAACAAATGAGTGGATGGATGGATGGATGGATGGATGGATGGATGGATGGATGGATAGGTGTATGAATAAATGGAAGTATGGATGAGAGGGTGGGTGGTTTGGTTGATTGGGGTGAATGGGGGTGAGAGGATGAGGGATGGATGGGGGTGGACAAGCATGGATAGGCTTTTTTATAGGCAGATGTGTCTTTGAGCCAAGAGCACAAAAGATTGTACAAATATCTTCTCTTGATTTTTCTCCTCAAGCATTTAATATGTTATATGAGAGAATGAATTGCTCACTTAAGAGATGAAAAGAACCTAGGGACTTATAATCCAATACTCTAACCTTATATATAAGGAAAGCAGTAACCAGTGTTAGGGGTCGTACATGAATATTCAATTCTGTGGCCTTTGCAAACATAAGCATCTAGAACATGAATTGTTCCTACTTCTTGAATGGGATCACACCTTATGAAAGTTAAGATCTTTTCCCATTCTGAAGTTTTATTCTATTGACAGTGCCCTTTGCCTTGCAGAAACTTTTCAGTTTCATAAGGTCCTATTTATTAGTGGTTGGTCTTAGAGTCTGAGCTGATGTCATTTTGTTCAGAAAGTTGTCTCCTGTACCAATGCAATGTACCACTTTCTCTTCTATTAGATTTAGTTTTATATTGGTTTTATGTTGAGGTCTTTGATCCATTTGAACTTGAGTTTTGTGCAGGGTGATTGATATGGGTCTATTTTCATTCTTCTACATGCAGACATCAGGCTAGACCAGCAGCATTTGTTGAAGATGCTTTCTTTTTTTATCATATGGTTTTGGCTTCTTTTCAAAAATAAAGTGTCTGTAGGAGTGGGTTTATTTCTGGGTCTTCAATTAGATTCCATTCATCTACCTTCTGTTTTTGTGCTAGTACCATGTGTTTTATACTACTATTGCTCTGTAGTACAGCTTAAAATCATGGATAGTGATGTCTCCAGAAGATCTTTACCAACTCTACATGTGACAGAGGGCTAATATCCAAATATACAAAGAATTCAAGAAATTAAATGCCAACAAACCAATTAACCCAATTAAAATATGGGGTATAGAGCTAAACAAAGTATTCTCAACAGAGAAATCTCTAATGGTGGAGAAGCAATTATAGAAATGCTTAGTCATCAAGGAAATGCAACTCAAAATGACTCTGAGATTTCATCTAACACCTTCCAGGATGGAAAAGATCAAATACTCAGGTGACATAACATGCTGATGAGGAGGTAAAGCAAGGGGAACCCTCCTCCATTGCTGTTGGGAGTGCAAACTTGTACAACTAATGTGGCCCTTTCTCAGAAAATTGGGAATAGTTCTACCTCAAACCCAGCTATACCACTCCTGGACATATACTCGAAAGATGCTCCACCATACCACAGGACACTTTCTCAACTATGTTCATGGCAGCTTTATTTATAACAGCCAGAAACTGGAAACAACCTATATGCTCCTCAACTAAAGAATAGATAAAGAAAACATAGTATATTTACACAATGGAACACTACTAACTATTAAAAACAAGAACATCATGAAATTTTCAGGCAAAAAACTAGAAAATATCATCTTGAGCAAGGTAGCACAGACCCAGAAAGACACAGACAATATGTACTCACTTAAAAGTGGATATTAGCCATAAAGTACAGGATAACCAGGCTTACAAGCCACAGATCCGAAGATGCCAAGTTAGCAAAGAGGGACCATGGAAGGATGCTTAAATCTCACTCAGAAGAGGGAATAAAATAGATATCTGAAGTAGAGGGAGGGAGAGAGAGATCTGGATGAGAGAGAAATAGGGAGAGGAACCAGGTGGGGATCAAGAGTGGGGAGGGAGAAAGGGTAGGAGAGAGGACAAAATCAATGGAGAGGCATCTCAGGGATAGGGAATGCTTCCCGAAGTCTAAGGGGTTGACCCTAGCTGAGACTTCTACCAGTGGGGAATATGGAGCCTGAAGAGGCTACCTCCTCTAGCTAGGCAGGACTTCCAGTAGAAGAAGGGAGACACAAATCCACCCACAAAACTTTCAGCCTAAATTTTGTCCCACCTATAAGTAATACAGGGATAAAGATGGACCAAAGATCGAGTGAATGGCCAACCAATGACTAGACTAACTTGAGACCACCCCATGGGAGTGAGCCAACCCCAGACACTATGAATAACACGCTGTTGCTGTGCTTGCAGACAGAAGCCTAACATAACTGTCTTCTGAGAGGCTTCATCCTACTGCTGATAGAAATAGATGCAGAGATCCACAGCCAAATAATAGTCAGAGCTCAGAGAGTCTTTTGGAAGAGTTGGGGCAAGAATTGAGGGAGCTGGAGGGACCAAGGACACCAAAAGAAGACCAACAGAACAAACTAATCTGACCCCATAGAGGCTCACAGAGACTAAACCATTAACTGATGAACTTGCATGGGCTAGACCTAGGCTGCCTACACATATGTAGCAGATGAGCAGCTTGTTCTTCATATGGGTCCCCTAACAATTAGAGCAGGAGCTGCCTCTGACTCTGTTATCTGCTTTTGAATCCCTTTCCCTAGTTGGGATGCCTTATCTGGCTTCAGTGGGAGAAGATGCTCTTAGTCCTGCTGAAACTCATTGTGCCAGGGTGTGTTGATACCTATGTGGAGGTCCCCTTTTCTGAGAACAAGAGGTTGGGGTAATGGGGAAGGGGTGTGAGGGTGGGACTGAGAGGAGAGGAGGGGCTATGATCAAGCTGTAAAGTGAATTTAAAAAATGAAAAAGAAAAGAAAGTTAAGACTCATCCAGAGCCCTTCCTTGGCCCAGAGAAGCCATGCTCCCTGAAGGTCTCTCCCCACCACACCCCTGAAAAAAAAAAAAAAAAAAAAAAAGAATAAGTATGCTTTACCAGGAGATTTATCTGGCCTTGTTCCTCCATCAAGGTCGACTCTGGTTAAGGAGTTGAAGATCATTGGATGGTTCCCAGAAAACCATTTTTGTAAAGCTGCTACTTTTAACAGGAGCTGGCTCTGCTCTGATTGCTGCTCACTCTTAAAGTAAGCATCTGTTCTTCCTGTCCTGTCTCTCACTGTCATCCACTGCTGGTCCCATCCCTCACCCAGTCCAGCCATGCGCAATGGTGAGAAGAGATGTGCCTGAACTTCTGCTTGCCTCTTCACCATCTTGCCCTCTCCTTCTGTCTCCTCCCTTTCTGTTGCTACTGGACCTTTCAGGCCCATGGTTCAGGAAAAATTTATTCTCTCCCAAAAGCACTAGGCCTTCTCTCCTAACTCATTAACAATATTGAAAGTTTAATAGCTTGGACTACCTAGCCCAGACATATCACAAAAGCACATTGTGTTTTCAAAACTGTTTTAGTCTTCTTGGTATTCAACAAGGTGATATCCTGGCCAAACAAATCGCAAGCTAAGACCAGCAGGTAATGATGTTAACCACAAAAACATATCAGACAGGAGAGAGAGTGTCTAACCCTGAAATTCTGTTGCAAACTATCAAGGTGTGTAGAATTCCTGATGCACTTTAACTGCTACAAGGCAGTAAGATTCCTCAAGCCTCTGAGGAATCAAAACATCAAATGACACAGGTTAAGAAATGCAAACCGAGACACCTGCTGTGCTCTTCAAATATTTCCAACGATTTTTCTGATGCTTTGAACTGATTCAACCTAAAGTGTATTTGGACCCTAAATAGTTATTCCTTTGATTTTTAAACTGGATGTAATTCAATTCACAGAGTCCCAACTCTTTACTGCTCCTCAGTACAAGGCTGGAAGCAAAAAGCCTGTGAGGCCAATGATGCTTTTCTCATTAAGACAAAACAGTTATGGTTTATTTCTGCCTAAAGAACACAACCAAGGCAGGAAGGGAAATAGACAGAACAGCAGAACTATAGTAAGAGAAAGGATTATCCTGAGTCTGAAGAAACCAGGTATGAGTTGTGGATGGGTTTATCTCCCAAATAGAGTTTCTGCTATTCTGGATCCTTCTGCGAGATATTCTTATTTCCCAACAGAAGAAAGCATGACATAGAAAGGTAAGAAAGACAGGGTATCCTTAAGGAAGGTCCTTAAGAATCAGCCTGTCCCCCTGCCCATTGTCTGGACCCAAAGCTGCACTCTTACTACCAGATCGAGGCACGAGCTTCTCAAGAGGCAACGAACCATGGGGAGCATCTCTGTAAAGGCAAGAAGGCCAACTGAGGGCAAGGAAGCCAAACCTGAGTCTGAAGCAGCTGCCTTCTGGTGTCATTGCCATTCCCTTACCTGTTGGGTTTGCACTGGAGAACCAGTGTGTTTGTCCTCCAGGCAGGAACAGTCCTATTGCCACATTCAGAGCCATTTGCAGAGTCTGTGTCCTTAAATGTTCACAGTATTTTTATCAGACATTAGGAAAGCCCCTGGTAATTTGCAGTAATTTGGTATGCTTGCTTTGCTTTTAGAAAATCTACAGCAATTCAATAAACACCCAGTCACTGTGGCTGTTAACACACACACACAATATCACTACAGCTGCCTACCAGCTGTCACTCCAGGAAAGAGAGCCACCAGAGCCTTTCCACAACGTCCTCATCTCTGTGACCCTCACACCTTTCTCTCTCCTACTAACATAAACATCCCCCAGAAGACCACATTCCCCTACTACACAGAGAGAGAGAGAGAGAGAGAGAGAGAGAGAGAGAGAGAAAGAGAGAGCTTCCATTCTACCCTTCTCCTAGGCACTGGAAAACAATAAGTACACAGCCAAATGAGTAAGCCCTTTGTGTATCCCAAGTTGGCCTCATCTGGCTATAAGGTTCCATCTGTTGCATTTCCAGGATTGAGCAAAACCCAAAAAGAAGGATCCACCTCTCCATCTGCTCTCTCCAGCACAAGCTGGCTTTGGACTTGCTAAGCCTGGTTGCAAACACACAAAGGCAATAGTCTGGACTCTACCCCCAAAGCCTGCTAGCTGCTCTTGCTAGGCCCTCAGAGCCATGGTTAGTTTTAAATTCCTAACAACGTGTTGATTTCTTTTCCCACTCATTCCAAAGTCCTCTGGCTAACCTCAGGGTTCTCTCTTAGTAAGTATTCTACTAGCTACCACCTTCAGAAGCATGTGCTGGTACAAACAACCCAGTAAGGTCCAAGTATGAAATTCAAGTTCTAATAGCTATCTACTGCTTTGAGAGCCTAAAATGCCTCATCTATCATACTTTTTTCTATGGCCTCAGCAGAGATCTTGGTATAGAATAAGGACTTAAAAAGTGTGCATTGACTTTAAAGAATGAAACAACTCATTATTGAACACCATTATTTGCCTAACTTATAGAATGAGGCACAAAAGCACTTTATAAGCTTTGTACCTTATCATTTCGGTGAGTTCAAACCAACCCCTTCCAAGAAATCCCTGTTAGTAACCTTCAGTCAAACTCAGCACTGTTTCCAAAGAGAAATAAAAACCTAGATCTTCCCGCAACTAAAAAGAATCATATCTATTTGATGTCATGTCATTACCTGAGCCTGTTACTTTACCCATAGCCACCTGGGACTAGAGGTAGATATATGGCAAAACAGCCAAAGAGATGTCTCCTCAAAGCAGCTTCTACCTGCTGTGAGCCAGTGTCTATGACAACTAAGGCTTGTGCAAACCCAGCTACCTTCTACCCTTCACTAGTACCCAGAGGCATCTGATTGCCTTCAAAGGCAGTTTTCACCAAACACCAAAGTGCCATTGAGAAACAACACCACATCCCCTTTCTAATCCAGGCACCACCTACCATGTGGAAAATGTCCATCACATGGGCTGCCCCAGGAGATACTGTCCCTCCAACCCCCGGTCTTTTCAGGCTGGATGCCTTCATGGCCACAAGGAGCCAGCCACTTTCCAAACCATATCTTGCTTTGTGTTCAATGCACTGCCACCCAGCTGCAAATACACACTATGATAGATGTCTTTATTTGCCAATAGCCCAGATGGCCCCTACTTCAGCACTGTCCTCCAAAGAACGCACAGCCTCCCGAAAGGTTGCATGTTATCACTGCCTCCAAAGAACTTCATGCCAAGCAAGAAACAGAACAAGAATTTTAAATGGTACTCCTTGCATCCATTGCCCAGATCAAAAATCTCTAAAAAGGCATGTTTGAGAAATTCTTCCAAAAAATCACAAGCAACCAAAAGTCAGATAAGGACAGCCCTCTACAAACACAGGGACAGACTGAATATTTAAAATTGCTCTATAGAGCCGAAGAGCCAGGTTATTTATTTTGCAGGGTTGATCAATCATTTGTTTCCCTAAAGAATGCCAGGCCTTTAACTACTCATCTGATTACGTCTGCAGCAACCACATTACTGCTGCCTGATACTTAATATTTCATCCACGTGGCTCCCGGGCATACCAGTGGCTCCAGGAGGTTGACTCTCCACCATGATGCCTCTTTGCTTTGAGGAATCATTCTACACACCCTGGTTTTACTCACATACCCTTGGCCCCCAGATTAAAAGGTAAAGGACAGAAATGGAATAATAACTGCTTATTTATTTTCCTTCTCATTTCAAACAGGGGATTTACTTTCAAAAACCCCATTAAGGGTTTGATATGTTTGCTGAAAAACTGCTACTGACTTAAAAAGCACCAGCAAATTACACTGGCCTGCAGCTCCTGGTAGCTGTAAGGCTTCAAGATAAGGCAAAGTTCTTGTCTCAGCAGCGGGGCTGTGGTTTGAATTGATACCAGTCCAAGCAGCAATTGCCTTTCCACATGTGGGGTGGGCAAGAGGGATTCCGTTATTTGTCAGTTTCAATGATAACTGCAAATAGGTGTTAAATGTCTACTGGTAAAACTAGACATGGTACCAGATACAGAAAAAAGGTCACTGACCTCCGCTTGCTTCAGCCTAGAAGGGAGACAACAGCAACAAATCTGCTACTTTGGGGGACTCCCAGTCTCCTTGGTGATTTGGCTTCTACTTGTCACCCAAGCAATTTCCTACAATGTCACTCTTGTTTGCTACTGCTGTTGATTTAGTCTAGAGGGCCAACCTTTGCACTGAAGGGAAGCGAGGTGTGCAAAAGTGTGCTGGTCAAATGCACGGGACAAATAAGATCGTATCACAAACTCTACTGGAGAGAGCTGCCTGGTTTCAATACTGAAGAGTGGGACTGAACAAATGGTACTGGCTACTCTTTCCGAGGACCAATCTAACAGCCCAGCACCTCCACTGTGGTTCATAATCATCTGTAACTCCAGTTATAAGGGATGTGATGCCTTCCCTCTTCTGACCTCCACAGATACTAAGCACACATGTGCTATACGTACTACGTACGTATGTACATGCAGGCAAAGCACTCATACGAATAATAAAAAATATTAAATCTTAAAGAGAGGGCACTTTATTATCTTGGATCATTTAGGCTTCCATGACAAAATACTCAAAGCCAGCTAGTAACAAAATACCATAAAGTGGCTGGCTGATGGACAACAAATAGCTGTCTCCATTCTAGAGGCTGTTGAATCCAAACATCAGGCACTGAAAGACTTCACACCTGGTGGAAGCCAGTTTCTCATTTTCAGATGTCCTCACCATGACAGAAGGAAAATTTGACTCTTGGGATCTTGGACATTTCTTCTGTTTAAGAACACTGGTGTTGTACAAGTTTACATTCCCACCAGCAGTGGAGAAGGGTTCCCCTTTCTCCACAACTTCTCCAGCATGTGTTGTCACTTGAGTTTTTGATCTTGGCCATTCTGATGGGTGTAAGGTGAAATCTCAGGGTTGTTTTGATTTGCATTTCCCTAATGGCTAATGAGGTTGAGCATTTCTTTAAGTGCTTCTCTGCATTCGATACTCCTCTACAGAGAATTCTCTGTTTAGCTCTGTTCCCCATGTAGAGGATGGACATCAGAAGAAAAAGAAAACAGGAAACAACCTGGGAACCTGCCACAGAGGGCCTCTGAAAGCCTCTGCCGTGCCGACTGTCAAAGCAGATGCTGAGCCAGATGGCCAGCTGTCGGGCCGAGTGAATGGAATTTTATGTAAGAAGTGGGAAATAGTAAGAGCTGGAGAGGACAGGATCTCCACAAGGAGAGCAACAGAACAACAAAATTTGAACACAGGGAACTTCCCAGAGACTCATACTCCAACCAAGGACTATTCATGGAGATAACCTAGAACCCTGACAATGCAGCCACTTCTGATGAGAACTGATAGACTAATGTTAGAAAGAAGGAGAGGAGGACCTCCCCAATCAGTGGACTTGGGGAGGGGCATGCATACAGAAAGGGGGGGAGGGTGGGACTGGGAGGGGAGGAGGGAGGGGCTTATGGGGGATACAAAATGAATAAAGAGTAATTAATAAAAGTTAAATAAAAAATTTTAAAAAAAAGAACACTGGTGTTGAAACTAGAAAGGAGATCATGGAAAGGTCTGATCTTAAGAAAGGTAATAAATATAGACGGCAATATAATACGCCTGATAAAGAAAACAGAGGGGACTCACTGCAGGAAGGAAGGGATCCACCTGGAGTGGTGCAGAGGGCATTTCAAAGGGCAGTGGGAAGAAGAAATGACAACAAAGTATGACACATATGTACAGAGCCACCGTGACAAAACCCATTACTTTGTATGCCAATCTAATAATAATAATTAATAAAAATATGTCTGCACTTTAGACAACAGCAACAACAGAATTGTATCCATATCCAACCACCCCATCTCGGACCCTCTGTGCTGCTTCTTCTTCCTTTATACCACACAGAATTTCATTGTCTCACACATTTGCTTGTGTCCTGCCTGCTTCCCTGCTTTTCTGGGCGATAAAAGGCCAATAGGGAGAAAGCACATGCACAATTAGAGAGGCTGGGTTCAGATCTCTCCAGAAGAGAAAAGGCCATCAGGAGAGGGACAGGAGCATTCAGCTTCCACCACGAGATGAGGAGCTTGATGCCCCAAGCTCACTCTCTCTTACTAAGAACTTCTGGTACCTCCCAGCATACACGTGATGAAGAATCCACAACAAGGAACCATTTGCAGAATCTGATTCCCCCGACCCTTATGACCATGCTTACTTAAGACAGAACTTCTGGCCCACAGCCCAGAGGCTCAATACTTCCAGGCAAAATTTCCTCCTCCATCTGCCTGGCATATCTGCAAAGCACATTTCTGCAGCTTGCAATGAAGGCCCACAGGAGACAAGGACCCTTGGCTGGGAACTAAGCAAGCGCCCAGTCAGTTCTTCCTGAATGAATAGGTAAAGATAGTCACGAGTTGATTGTCCACAAAACCAGAGAGTTCAGCCCTGCGTTTCTTTCAGTCCTGTTAATTTGGAGAGATTTATCATAAGTGGGTTCTCTCATCCTCTGAATAAATCCCAGAATAATTTCCAACTTGTTGACTGGTGTGCTTTGTGCCTCCTGTCACCGAAGATTTGCAGGGTCTTTGAAAAAACTGAGGAAGTGAAAGTGAGAAGAGTAAAGAGACAGAAAACAATAAAGCCTGGGATGATTACTCAATAGAAATGTGGATTAAATGGACCCATCCAGTTCCCAAAAGCCTGTATTCCCAGTTGCCAAGGCAAACCCTCCGACCTAAAGAAATCAGCCGGGTCTCTTGTCCCTAGAACTAAGAGGTACAGGGCCTCTCCATGTATCTGACCCTTCCTACATGTTTGTGAAGTATTGCTGCTTATACTTCTCTGCCTAAAAGTATGACATGAAGCAAGCACATTCAAGGCTTTCCTATTTTCTCATTTCTCTTTCCACTCTGAATTCCTCATTTTCAAAATACACGTCTTTTGTGTATTTTTGGAAGCTCCCTCACTTCGCTGTTGACAGGAGGCTCAGTGAAAAGCAGTCAATGATTTCATCTGATATGTTTGTCTCTCCTAATAGCGAGACTGACTCTTCTTGCTAAAGATTTAGGCCTAACCTTTCTGAACATTTTAGACAGAATTGTTTTCAGGGGACAGCTCCTCTCCCTCAGCCTTCTAGCTATTCGTTTAGCATGTTGCACAGTGCAGCTACATCATGTTTTTTTCCTCAGACTCACCCTGCCTGGGGTGTCTAGGCTTTAGACAGACGCTCCAGATGTGACAAAGGCACCCAGGGCTACAGAGCAGTGGAGCAAAGCCATCTCAGGAAGCTCTCATACTGAAGCCATGTGAGTCCTTGTTAAGGACGGCGAGTCCCAGCTTAATTGCACATCGATGGCCCTGCTAACAAGGCCCAAGGTCTGAAACAGGACTCAGTGAAATCTTGAAATCATGTAATTTTTCGCCTCAATGAGCATGCAAATGTATTAGGGGGAGGAAAAGGAGAAAGGGGTCTTAATTCAAAGACTTCTGAAAACAGCAATGAATGACAAAGGAGCTTAGATCCCAGGCAGGAGAGATGGAAGGCAGCACTGTCTCCAAATTCTTTCCCATCTAGAGCCTTGAAGAGAAGACCAATGTGGGCAAATTGCACCTGACTTGGGCAAGACCTGAATGGGGATTTCGGGCTCAGTAGTATAATGCCAAGCACAGACAGCAATCTCTGCCCCTTGTCCTAAGCACTGGGAGAACAAGATGTTTCTGGCAATGAAGATAACAGAAGAGAGGCAGAAGACCACAGACCACCTCCCTGTGTTGAAGGAGACATGCCAGACAAAGAACATGGAGGCACCCAGAGCTGAGCCACAGAGATATGTACCCTTCTGGTCTCCTCATCTCAAGAGGGCAAACAGACAACACCTCCACCTTGGATTTTTTTTTCAAATGCCCTAGTTATAGCTAGAAAACAGTGGTTTTCCAAGAACTGGTCTAAACTAGAAGGGGAAATGTTTAAGGAATGTCTGACAAGGCTAAGAGTCAAGAAAGACAACATTCAAATAAATTTTCTAATGTCCTGGAATATAGTGTTTGGATTTGCAGGAGGATAAGAAATGGTCCATGTTTCCTACCAGCACTTGCCCCAATCGTTGCATGCCTGTTTAGCCAGAATGGACTTCTGTATATAGGAGGGACAGCACCAATCTCCTGACAAGGCTCAAGTCAACAGACTCCCAGCTAGTGTGATCTCTGGGTCTCCCCTAAGACACCACTGAGGTAAATCAACAGTCTCAGTGCTTATGAGCCAAGTACCAAGTGTACAACAGCTCCACCCTCCCAAACCACAGGGGAAGCAAATGCCCTAGACTTCAACTTGAGAAAATAAGGTGAGGAGGGGTGATGGTCAATATGATAAGAATCTCTTTTTTATTCCTGCTAGAAAATTTGAGCTCACTGTTCTACACAAGTTAAGACTTTGGTAGCGACATACTCATCAAGAATTTATAGACAGGGAAAGCAGCATGTCCCTAAGAAAGTGCATGTATCTTTTCCTTCCTATGTTCTTTAATTCCAAAGTAATCCCATTTTAATTACATTTATAAATATAAAGTGGTTAATATTGTGCCATGTAAGACACCCACATCCACCTTAAAACCACACTTTAATTTCCAACTCAATTGCATGTATAAATTTGAAAACTCAACACTGGGCAGATGAGAACAATTTCACAGCCTCCCTCACATGAGCTGCTTTGAAAACCACAGTTGCACTTTACCTCCTTCAATTGCATGTATAAATTTTTAAAAAGTTAATGCTATGCTGTAGAGAAGAGCTTTAATTGAGTGTTAACGAGCTGCCAGATCAGCTTCCAGCCAGCCCTGCTCCTCTGCAGGGAGCCTCAGAGGCCCCAAGATACAGAGCTGAGAGCATATAAATAAGCCATGTGCCCCAGACACCTTCATGAGCCCCACACCCATCACACTTGATCCAGGCCCTGGAAAACAGGTGGATGGACACACAGAAGAGGGCAAGAGCATGGGGGCCAGAGGGAAAGCTGTGCCTGATTACTGGGAACCAAGGCCATTCTGTGTAAAGTTATGCCCTTTAAGGTTCTAGAACAAAAGGCCTCGAAAGGGTCTAACATGTCTCTAAACAGAAACTGCTTTATTCTGTAAACGAAGAAACACAAAAAATGCTTTTAGAGGAGGCTGAAAGACTTAATGAAGGTTGTCATGAATTAATGGTCAAAATCAGAACCGTCGATCCTTTTTTCAGTGCATTAATTCCACCTCCATAGAGACACTTTTAATTTTTTGTTTAACAAAACTAGCACATGCACACACACACACACACACACACACACACACACACACACACATTGTTTAAAAATCAACAAAGGGCTGGGGATGCAGACTGATGATAGAATATCTGTCTTGTGTGTAGAAGACACTGGTTTGATCCCTCGCTTGGTAGAAGAAGAAAAAGAATGAAAAAATAATCTAACAAAATAGACTCAAGGCTACAAGAGGTAGATCTCTGCCCCCATTTCCCAGCCCTCAAAGGCCTCATTTTTACACTCCAGGTTCGTGCTGCTGTAGTTATAATGCTTGCCCACTTTTCTCCTGGGAACTCATTTCAATTCCATCCTGTACTTACCTTCCTGAATCCAACTTCGTCTGTGAACTTCATTCTAGCTTTTTGTGGGGAGAAGGTTGTTTGTTTCTTGAAACAGAGCCTCACTAGTTAGCCCTGACTGGCTTGTGATTCCCACTGAGACAAGGCTGGCCTTGAGTTAACAAAGATCTGCTCACCTCTGTGTCCTAAGTGCTAGACACGGGTGTATACAATGACACCAGAATTTGTAATCATGCCCTTTCCCTGGCCTCCCAAGCTAAAGCCTGAACCCAGGGCCTTGCACTTGCCAGGCAAGTGTTCTACCCATTCAGCTAAATCTTGTAGCTTTTGAGTTGCTACTGATGAGACTAATAGCAGTCTAACCTCAAACACCTTGTCATCTCATTTGGCACAGTTGTCCCTCAAAGGAAGTGCCAAGAGCCTCACCTTACTACTAGGACCTGAGCTGTTGACAGAGATAGGCATATCAGATCTTTTTGCCTTCCAACTGCCTCTGGTCTTGTGAACATTCCTGGGGTCTGGAAAGGTTCTTTTGTTGTTTTGCTGTCTTCTGCCTGTGTGGCTCAATTGGCAGATGGATTTTCTTGGTGGATCCACATTTTTTTGTTTTTCTCATCTACATCTAAACTGGGTGTTCTACTATGGGAGCTTCTTGTACATGACATCTGTGATCGTTGTGGCTATCCTCATCATAGGCAAATGGCTTAGTATGGCCAGTGGCTTATGACCAGTACATAAGTGTGTTCTCCTCCCAGAGGTAGATGTATCACTTTCTGTCCTCAGACAAATGTAATTGAAAGACGCACCCTTAAATAACCCACAAGGGATGGTTCCAATAAGTGATAAAAAATGCTATTGGTATATGTTACTAAGATTTTATGACTGTTTGCCACCACAACACAGCATACATCATCCAAGGACACCAGAAGTCAACACCCAGATATTGCTACATTGCCATAGAGAGCTGCTTGTGACATCTCTAATTATGTGGCATTACTCTCTGGTAATGGACAAACAAATATCTCAGGGGTTGGAGAAATAATAATTCATACTTGGTAATGGGAACGTATTTGGTAAAACCTTTGCCAGAGGTATCTCAGGAAATATACAATAATTGTGATAGTCAATTTTATGTGTCAACTTGACCCAGTCGTCAGGTACCCAGATATGGGATTAAATAACACCCTGGGCCTGTGAAGCTATTTCTGAGTGGCATCAACATTTGACTCTTTAAACTGGGAAAAGGGAATTTTCTGTCTCACGTGGGTGGGCCTCACCAGTCTTGATAGAATAAATTACTAAGTGAAGAATTATTTTTCTTTGCCTTGCTATATGAGTCCTGGAATCAAATCTTCTCCTAAAGACTCCCATTTCCATCCAAGCAAAACATTGTTGCCTACTTTTTTTCCTCATCGGGTCTTCAGACTTGAAGCAGAACTATAATTTTGACCTTAGTGTACAGAGACTTCCCAGCCTTACAACTGTGTGGACTTACTTCTCCCAGTAAATACAACAATTCATAATTATATTGTTTTATCTATCTGAAGAACCCTGGCTGCTACTAACCTAACAAACATGTAGCTCTAGAGAACCCAGCATTTTAGGAATGAGTGTTTGCCAGTGGCACTTGCATTGGGCATAAATCCATATACAAACAGTGGTGATGGAGAATGGAGATGCAATTTACTGACAGAACACTTTCCTGACATGCATCACCCTGGGTTCATTCCCCATCACTGAAAAAATAAAACAATGAAATGACAATGGTACCAGGCCTGGTCATACAGGTCTGTAATTTCAGCTACTTGAAAGGCTGAGGCAGGAAGTTCACCAGTTCAATGCCTACCTGGATTACAGAATGAATTCATGACCAGCCTGGTCAACATAGTGAGACTCTCTCAAAATAAAAGATGATGTCCAAGGGGGCCGTGGCAATGCCATAGTGGCAAAGCACTTACCTAGCATACATGAATGTCCAATTCAATCCCCAGTGGACACAACAGAAATGACAGATAATAATGAGGCCTCATAGAGAACATGAGGGTCTGTAGGCAGGGGGTGCCAAGAAACAGTCAACAATTGGGGCATTTTCATGGTTGGAAGAGGGAGCTGCTTTTCTGACTCAGATATCATTGGAGACAAATGACACAGCCTACAAGAAAAAAGATAAAAGATTATCATCCCAATGGTAGAAATCCTGAGGGAATGAAAATACCAATTTAAAAATCTCTAGAGATAAACTGGATGTGGTGGTTCATGCCTGTAATCCTAGCCCTCACGGAGGCAGAGGCAGGGGGATTTCTGTCAGTTTGAGGCCAGACTGGTCTACAAAATTGAGTCCAGGACAGCTAAGGGAACACAAAGAAATCCTGTCTTGAAAAAAAAAAAATCTGTGGAGATAGAAGAGAAAGATCAAAGGCCAGCCTCAGCTACATAGCAAATTTAATGTCACCTGGGCTACATGAGTCTGTTCAAAGCACACGCATGCACACACCCTGCATTCAAAAGTCCTTTCAAATGAAAATAAAAAGAGAGGGATGGTTCTCCACCAAGGCCTCATCAAATTTTTTCAGTATACTTATAATTAAATTGAGAGAGCATTAAAACAGGCTTAACTTTTTTTTTTCTGCAAAAGAACTGTATGAAATTATCATCACAAGGACCAGATTAAAATCAGATAGAGAGCATAGATAATGCACTGACTGTATTTTCAAAAGCTTTGCATGGTTAGTAGCACTGTGGCTCCTCGGAACTTAAAATTCCCACCAGCACTGATACACAGAAGTGGATGTAGGAGTTGGCATTGTTCCAAAGGAAGGGACCTTTCTCAGCACCTGCCTCACAGAGGGCATATTTCCCTACCTGAGGCCAAGACCTGGAAGGGAACCGGAACATAGCTGTCCTGTGGAGGCGCCACTTGCCACTGTATGTCTCCCTTCCTTTTTGTTCCCTTTTTATCATATTGGAGTCATCCTGCCTCTGTTTCATGACAACGTATTCCTGTGATTAATTCCTGCATCACCAGATGGCTAGAAGTCATGTATGGTCTGAAAGGCAGAGTCCGAAACACATCCTTTGCTGGAGAGATAGCTTCATACGTTAATGTCTGGAGGTTTCTTTTGGTGCCTTTGCTAGATGAAACGGTACAGAGGTCTACTCAGGGAGAAATAAGCATACTTTTTCATATATGGGAGGAAAAGTATGTGCAATATTTAGTGCCAGACAGGAAGACTGTTGCATAAGTTGTTCATATTACCCTCCTTCTATTTCTAGGCTATAGTAAAATGTCACTTCCTTGCCAACTTTTTGTGCAACCATATGATTTGCTTTGACCAATGGAAAGTGTATAAGAATGTGTCACTTCATTGGGAAACTTTTAAGAATCAAATGTAGACACTGTTGATGGGGATGTAAATTAGTACAGCCATTATGGAAAGCAGTAAGGAGGTTCCACAGAAGCTAAAAATAGAGAGACCATATGATCTAGCAATCCTACTTCTGGGTAGATATGCAAAGGAAATTAAATCAGTATGCTGGAGAGATGGCTGCATCCCCACTTTCACTGTTGAATTGCCCATAAGAGCTAAATATCTAGTCCGCCTGGCAACACATAAATGGCTAAAGAAGGGATAAATAGAAGATAGATGATAGAGAGATACCTACATAGATAGATAGATAGATAGATAGATAGATAGATAGATAGATAGATAGATAGATAGACAGAGAGGAGTATATTTAGCCTTTAAAAGGAAGAGGATACCACAGATGAACATGAACAACATTATGTTCAAGGAACTAATCCAAACACACGAAGACACATATTGCATAATCTCACTTATATGTAGACTCTAAAACAGTAAGGAGTTATAATCACCAGAGCCCAACGGAAGGAGAGAGATTGGAAAGTTGTTGGTATGAGGATACAAAAATTCCAGCTATAAAGAATAATAAATTCAAAAGATTTATCTTAAAACATGGTGACTGTAATTCAAGGAGATGTATGGCAAGCTTGAAAACCACCAAGAGGGGGTCATGACTTCCACGGAGAATGAGCGTGCTTGGCAATTAACTCAGTTTTAGCATACAGAGCAAACATATGAAAACATCATGTTGTTTGGATAAACATACATGTTTTATTCGTCAGTGATTTAAATAATTTCATAATCCATCACATCAAATATTTACAAAAGTGTTTAACATCTCAGCAAACGATGAACCTCACACTACTTCCTCCTCCATGGTGAGGGGGAACAGCAATGCTGAATTAGCTTAAGCCTAGGTGAGGATAGCCTGGAGCAGAAGCCCCAGCCAACCAAGGAAGGCATGCGGCTCCTTCGAGAAGGGGTGTTCACTGGTGCAAAACAGCAAGATTAATGCTGGTTTGTTCTCATGTGGCAAAACCTAGCCTATGCTTCTGGTGAGCTAATCAATGGGGAGTTTCTCTGCAGATTAGGAACTTGGTTGGGCTTAACTTCTGCTGGGCTGTGCTCAGGATCTGAAACTCTTTTACTGAATGTTGATTTTCTTAGGGAGGAACCATCGTAGCTGCTTTCATAGGAGGCTTGGTTTCCTGGATCAGGGAGCAGGATAAGAAGGAGCCCACATGTCTCCCAGTTCAGGGTACAAACTTCCACTTGGTCTTTTATTTTCAGATCAAGTTCACGCCTTTCCTCCTCTACACCCGCTTCCCAGTTTCTGCTAGGTAGGAGCATACAGCAAACATACAGCTCCATACACAGGCTGGCACTTTTCAGTTTGCTTTTTATTTGTTTACTGTCTCCTCAAACACAGATACAGAAACAGACACAGATACACACACACACATAACACACAGACACACATATATACACACAGATACACACAAGCACACACACTCACACACACACACACACATTCACATACATACTTTATGGTGCTACCTGTCTTTCATCTGCTTTCTAGCTACTAACATCATCTCTCACATGCTATTCTCGCTTTTCTTTTGTCTATTTGTTTATTACTAATACTCCTTCCCTTTTAAAATCCCATAGTATCATTTTAGTAACAAAAACATGTATTTACAACTCCAAGTTTTACCAAAATTTGTTTACTAGATACTCATTCCATTTGAAATTCAAAACCTTACTCTTTGCCATGAGGGAACTCGGCTTATTTATCAGTCAATTTATAAGTATTTACTGAGAAATTCACATGCCATATGGAAGACAGTGTCACAGGAACAAGAAGAAGTAAAAGCCAATTACCTCTTTCTGTCTCTCTGTCTCTCCCTCACCCATCTCCAGGCCCCGAGTTCCCAGAGAACAGAAGTCATAACCAGGGTCGTTCATCTCTGCAGGCTAGAATCAGCTGAATAATGATTATCTAATCATTGATGAATGCTAGAAATATATAGCATATCTAGCCCTGAAAAATCATGTCAGATTCTTGTACAGGATGGCTAATGTTTTAAACAAGTAAATAATGCAGGTTATATTTCAAGGGATATATAGTAATGAACTCAAGCTGACTTCATTTTAACAGTATACATTTCTCGAAACCAGGCCAGGAGCCTCAGAGAGATTAAACAAATAGACAAACGCCATGAAGCCTGTGGTACTACTTCAGTACAAAATGGATTGACACAGCCCTCACTAGAGTTACTATGCCCTTACTTAGTAATGCCCAGACTTGACCTAAGAAGGGTTTCAGTAGTCCAGACCCTCATTAGCTACTATCACAAACAGGGCATGTGACACTCACACAAATCCCTTTACCCATACAACATCCCATGAGTCTTGGCATTGGTTGACATTGGCTTTGACCATGGAGTTCTGTGGAAGAGGTGGGATGTCAGCAGGATGTCCTGCCTCAGTCATCTTCAAGGCAGTGGTTTCAGTATCAGGAACTCCAGGGCAGAGGGCGGGCCCTGTTGCTCCATCCCACCCACCAAGCCTACCTTACCTGCTGTGACTTCTAACAGAAAGCTGGAGTCCCAACAATTTACAATAAAAAGAAACCCATTTCCTCACAATGTTAGAAGCTGAGGCTTCTAATGGCTTTTGATGAGCACCTCTACTGTATCACAATCCAGACTTGCTCTCTGTGTTGTGGTTAAGGACCGGGGATGTGGCTCAGTAGCAGAGAGTTTGCCAAGGGTGCACATGGCTCTGAGTGATTCCCAGCATTGAAAAATTAGGCTATGAGAGTGGGCCATGAGAGCTCTGCTCTCAAGGAAGGACTCATGACTTGTCATAGTCCTGGTGAGAGGATGCAATCATCACCATTTCTCTCCCACATTCTCTTCCACTATGATAGCACACCAAGAATGCCGTTCCCAGATGTGTCCCCTTGATCTGGAACTCAGCCTCCAGGACTATGCACCAAATACATTTTTGTTCAGTACAAAATGTCCAGTCTGTGATGTTATATTACTCTGGCACAGATGAGTTTGACATCTTTCTGGATGTTTTCTCTTCTATTCCCCAAAGCATAGTCCAAGTGCAGTCAGTCCTTGGATCCACAGAGGAGAAGGGCAGGAAGCCCAAATGATTTACTCTGAGATACATGTGACATCTCCGTGGGTGTCCCCTGCAGTCCATCACCTCACACAGTCTAACTCACACTGTCTAAACCTGAGAGAATCCTTTCAACAAATGTCAGCTTGGGACTAGCTCAAGGTCAAGTGTCACCAGGCCAGCCCTGAGATCTGATCCCGCCCACCACTTCTCACTGTATGTATACAGTTCCCATACACTGCATTTTAAATTTTACTACACATTCCCTCTAGTGTCTGTTTCTTCTTCAATGTCCCCTGTCCTCCTTATTAGCTGCAAGCCCCTAGAAGCAACGACGTAGCTCAAAGGAAGCTGGAGGTGGGGGTCAGAGGAGGACAAAAATAGTGCAATCATGAAACCAATGAGCTGTACTGAACCTTTGCCTAAAAGAGCTGCAAAAGTCAAATCAACCAATATAGTGTCCTTGGGACTAGAAATACCAGAAGATGGTGTGTAACCCAGGTTTCCTTGAAGACTAGGGAAAGGACCTGAAGTCCACAACTGAACCCTATGCAGATGCTTTAAGATGAGAGAGTAGGAGGAATGGGAAGTTATGGACAGAGAAGGGGGCTGTACTGGGCATTCCCCGTGCTTTGCAGAGGAGCATGGCTATGCTGGTTTTGCTGACATGATTCCTTCGAGTGCATCAGCATGTTTGCACTGAGGCAAACCATCCCCCCTGCCCCTCGCCACATATGGCTATAGCTAAGAGGACAGGAAGCAGCCTTCCAACCTGCCTGAACTCACAGATGCGAGTGGGAGGGTGAGTCAGAAGCAAGCAAGAAGCGGGAGTGCATGGAAATGATGGTATCTTCAAATCAGATTGAAAACCTCCACTCCGGTGGTCTGATTACCAGGTCTGTGATGGCTCATACACTAACTTATAAAGTCCAATGAGTTTCAGGGTTCCACTCTTGATCCTGGTTGGAATTTATCATCAGAAGCATATGTGAGCCATCAGGAAAATCACAGTAAATGTACATTTAAAAAGGGAGTGAAGGGAGAAGTCAGCAAGGATACAATTGCCTCTCTTTCTCCACTTTGGTCCAGAAATTTTTGTGAAGTCCCCAGCCAAATGACTACCTTATAAAAATAGTCAATTCCAGGAGTCAGCTTGGGAGATGAACATAAAGCAAATTGATGAATATGGTTTCAGTGTTCTTGCCAGGGAAGATAGGCATGTGTGAGTTTGGTGGAGAGATTTGGACTCAGTATGGGAGAGTACCATCCAGTTAGTTGGAAGAAACCAAATGTAGAATGTGAACTGACCTCCTTTACAAGAACTGTGCAGATCACTCTCTGCTGCCTTGGGCAGCAGAACCCCAGGATTCTATAACTACACCAGTGGCCTCCCATCCCAACCCCAGATTCTTTTCTTAATTTTTTATTTTATTTTTATTAATTACACTTTATTCACTTTGTAACCCAGCTGTAACCCCATCCCCCATCCCCTCCCAATCCTACCCTCCCTCCCTCCCTCTTCTTCTCCTATGCCTCTCCCCCAGTCCAATGATAGGGGAGGTCCTCCCCTTTCATCTGACCCTAGTCTATCAGGTCTCATCAGGAATGGTTTCTTTGTCTCCCTCTGGGGACTGGTAAGGCTGCACCCCCTTAGGTGGAGGTGATCAAAGAGCCAGCCCATGAGTTCATGTCAGAGATGGTCCCTGTTCCTATTATAGGGAAACCTTCTTGGACACTGAGCTGCTATGAGCTACTTCTGTGCAGGGGTTCTAAGTTATCTCCATGCATGGTCCTTGTTTGGAGTATCAGTCTCAGAAGAGACCCCTGTGCCCAGATTTTTTGGTTCTGTTGCTCTCCTCGTGGAGCTCCTGTTACCTCCAGGTCTTTCTGTCTCACCCTTCCCTGCACTCTGCAAAAAGTTTGACTATGAATCTCAGCATGTTTTGATACCCTGCTGGGTAGAGTCTTTCAGAGGCCCTCTGTGATAGGCTCCTGTTCTGTTCCTCCTTTCTCCCTCTTCTGATATCCATCTTGTTTGTCTTTCTGAACAAGGACTGAGCATCTTACCCAGGGTCTTCTTTCTTGATTAGCTTCCTTAGGTATACAGATTTTAGTATGATAACCCTATGTTATATGTCTAATATACACTTATAAGTGTGTATATAATAATGTGTGTCTTTCTGCTTCTGGGATACCTCACTAAGAATGATCTTTTCTAGATCTCACCATTTGCCTGCAAATTTCATGATTTCTTTGTTTTTGATTGCTGAGTAGAATTCCATTGTGTGAATGTACCATACTTTCTGTATCCATTCCTCAACTGAGGGGCATCTGGGTTGTTTCCAGCTTCTGGCTATTACAAATAAAGCTGCTATGAACATGGTTGAGCAAATGTCCTGTTGAATACTTGAGCATCTTTTGGATATATGCCTAGGAGTGGTATAGCTGGATCTTGAGGTAGAACTATTCCTAATTATATGAGAAAGCACCAGATTGATTTCCAAAGTCCAACCCCATATTCTTAATTTTTTGCCAATAAGAGTGACATTGGCTAGTTTTTGTTACCTTGACACAAACTGATGTCATATTGGAAGAGGGGACTAAACTTAAATAATTACCTCCATCGATTGGCCAATGGGCATATGGGGCAGGGGCCATTTTCTTAAATTCTAATCAATTTAGAATGCTGGTGGTACCATTGCTAGGCAAATGAGCTTAAGCTTTGTAAGAAAACTAGCTGAACCCATGGAGAGCAAGCCAATAAGCAGCTTTTCTCCACAGTCTGCTTCAGTCCCTGCCTCCAGGTTTCCTGGCTTCCCTTAATGGTGAACTGCAGCCTGTAAGACCAAGAAAGCCTTTGGTTCCCCAAGTTGGTTTTATTCAGTGTCTCATCAGAGTAACCAAGATTCTTGTACCTTTGATTTTCTGAGCCAGGTTCCCAGCTTCCCAGGGTCTCTACCTTAGAGATAGCTTGTCAAAGGGCTTAGCCACCATAATCATGTGAGCCACATCCCTTAATAAATTACCTCTTATAAATCTGCAATTGTATATCATCAAGTCTGTCTTTCTGAGGAGCCCTGATCGATATACTGGTCAGTTGTTTTAAAGCATCATGAATACACTGGTGCATCTCAATGGATGGAAAGGTCAAACAGGTTCAACCAGTGTGAGAGAGGACTGGAGGTGGGGCAGAGCAGCAGGGAAGGAGTACAGGTTCTTCTGAGACAGAAGTTCTCTTACTGAAGACTCTATTCCAGACAGCAGTTCAACTACTTCATAGAAGCTGACTTACTTAGTTCCCATGAGAACAGCTGGGAGGGGATTTGCAGGTGAGAATACTGAGCAGGGGCTCAAAAAAAGTGGTGGAGTGGCTAACAAAGCAACTGAACAATGGCAGCAAATTGCGCTTGAGCTTAGGTCATCTCTATGAAACACCAAGTTCTGAAACTTCAAACCAAATTTATGACAAATGACCACACTGTTCCTCATAGTTACAGTAGAAGATAACCATTAGGAAATGCCCTAAAATATAGACTTACAGAGCCACTGAGATGCCACACTAAGCCAATTCCTTCTGCCATCATCTAAATTTAAAATAGAATGGGCAAAAGGTTGAGTAGATTCTCTCTCTCTTTCTCTCTGCCTCTCTCTTTCTACCCTCCCTCCCATTCTTCCTCTCTCTCTCTCTCCCCCACTCTGTCCTTCCCTCCTTCAGTGGGTGAAGTCACTCCTTTTTTGCCAACTCATTTCCTCACCCCACCCCCATCTCTCCACTCTCTTGCCTTCTGATCTTCAGCAATGTATTCATGTATTCATTTAAAAGTTCTGTCTGTGCTAAAGCCGGTGCTGCTTGTAATTGCTGGCGGCCAAAAGCTGTTCTGTTTTTTCTGGCTGAGAGTACTAGGCAATCATCAGCTGTAATTATTTCGAGTCTTGTTACAGATGGAACTTCGAGGTTTTCAGTCTTAAACAGAATTCATTATTCAAATGTCTTCAAAATTGACAGGAAGGGGTTCAGGGCAAGCCTTTGGTGAACTGAGGAAGTGTAGAAGGTCCAGAAGAGGAGGGCTGTCTGCCTCATCAGGCATCCTGTTGGTCACATGGAACCCCACAAGCTCATGTCATCATCGCAGCCTTGGACTCCAGGTCCTTTCTTTAAACTCAAGCAGTTTCTGTACTTTGGATGGATCTACAAACAACAATGACCTCTCTAGCTCCAAACCCACAACAGCTTATCAATCTGTAACCCCAGCACCATCACTGACTCTCTTCATCAGAACTATTGTAGCTCAGTAAGCAAGTCTCCTAGGAATAGAACTCTACTGAGAAACAGCATGCTCTGAGAGAAGCAAATCTCAGTACTATTTGCTCCCTAGTACCTGGTTCTAATCCATCTGGAGACTCGTGTAGGAGTGGTTAACTTGTTCCTCTGAGTGTCATGAGGGCTGAGTGAAGTATTGTTCTCACTGCTGAGTCAGCTCTCCAGACTTACGGATACACAGCCTTGAGAGTGGAGAATGTAGTTACAAAGCTCCCTTCTCAGGCTGGGATGTGGCTCAGTGGCGCAGTACTTGCCCAGTATGCATGAAGAGCAGAACCATAGTTATCTTCAGTAAATTATTTGATGAACAAGCATGAAGATTTGAGTTTTGGGTTTTGTATCCTCTGAGGAGAAGAAGAAGAAGAAGAAGAAGAAGAAGAAGAAGAAGAAGAAGAAG
>NW_026586173.1:8234875-8243806 GCF_907164565.1 Psammomys obesus
AAGAAGAAGAAGAAGAAGAAGAAGAAGAAGAAGAAGAAGAAGAAGAAAGGTGCAGAAATTTATTGTAACCCCCCAGACTGGATGTGGGTGGGAAAAAAAGCAGACAGATCCCTGGAGCAAGCTCACTGGACACCCAGTCCTGGTGAATCAGTAAGCACCATGGTCAATACAAGTACTTTTCTTTACAAATAAGGTAGCAGACTGGAGAGGTGGCTCAGCAGATCAGAGTGGATACTCTCATAGAAGACCAAAATTTAATTTCCAGTGCCAAATAGCTCTCAACCACATGTAACTTCAGCTCCAGGGGGAGCGAATGCTTATGGCCTCTGACTTCCCTGGGCACCTGCATTCACAAACATATACTCACACTCAGACAGACATCTAAATTTCCCACCACAGATGATAGTTGAAACAATGAATATGTAGAACAAAGAGAGTGTACTGAAAGCTTCAAGAGAAAAACCACAAATCACATATAAACTATCAAAATAACAGCCAATTTTTTCAATGGAAACTTTAAAAGCCAAAAGAGTCTGGTCAAAGTACTTGAATTTCTAAAAGACCATAGATGCCAACACAGACCAGTGTAGCCAGCAAAACTATCAGTCATAGCTGAAGAAGAAAGAAAAGCTTTCCATGATATGAAGAGGCTAAAAGAATTCATGTAGACTTTGTTGGTCTTCTTGTGGAGTTCTTGTCACCTCCGAGAAAATCCTGCAGGGGACAAGAGTTCCACCACAAGACCAACAGAGTCAACTAACTTGGGTTTATGGGGCTTACAGAGACTAAAGCACCAACCAAAGAGCAGGCTGACTGAACCTAGGCCCCCAAAACATCTACCTGATGGGCAGCTTGACCTGCTTGTGGGTCCCCTAGCAATTGAAGCGGTGTTCTCTGTCTCTGACATGAACTCTGTTGCCTGCTTTTAGATCACTTGCCACTAACCGGGCTGCCACCTCTGAAAGAGGATGTGCTTACTCCTAATGGGATCAGATGTGACAGGGTGGGTTGGTAAGGGGAGGGGCTCCCTTTTCTGAAGGGGAAGAGAGTAAAGGAGAAGAGGGTGGGAGGGTGAGACCAGGAGGAGAGGAAGAAGGGAATGAGTTTAGGCTCATTAATTAATTAATTGATTGATTCATGTTCACCAAAGCAGTTCTACAGAGATAATTGAGAAATAATACTTAGGACTGAAGAGAGAAATAAAAAATAGCAAAAGACTATTAAAAATGAAGCTATAATATAGGAACACAAATAGCAAACAAACAATAAAATGAAAGCAATCAAGACACAGCTTTTCGCTTCGGTAATGCAAAAGACACTATCGTCAGAACAAAATGACAGCCTACAGACTGGGAAAGGATCTTCCCAACCCTATATCTGACAGAGGGCTGATATCCAGAATATATAAAGAACTAAAGAAGTTAAAAAGCAATAAATTAAGTAATCCAATTAAAAAATGGGGTACAGAGCTAAACAGAGAATTCTCTGTAGAGGAATATAGAATGGCAGAGAAACACTTAGAGAGATGCTCAACAATCTTAGCTCAACAATCAGGGAGATACAAATCAAAACCACCCTGAGATTTCAGCTTACACCCATCAAAATGGTTAAAATCAAAAACTCAAATGACAACACATGCTAGAAAGGTTGTGGCGAAAGGGGAACTCTTCACCATTGCTGGTGGGAATGTAAACTGGTACAACCACTTTGGAAGTCAATCTGGTGCTTTCTCAGACAATTAGGAATAATGCTTCCTCAAGTCCCAGCTATACCACTCCTAGGCATATATCCAAAATTTGCTCAAGTACACAACAAGGACATTTGCTCAACCATATTGGTATCAGCTTTATTTGTAATAGCCAAAACCCAGAAACAACCCAGATGTCCCTCAACGGAGAAATGGACACAGAAATTGTGATATTTTTACACAATGGAATACCACTCAGCAATCAAAAACGAGGAAATCATGAAATTTGCAGGCAAATGGTGGGATCTGGAAAAGATCATTCTGAGTGAGGTATCCCAGAAGGAGAAAGACACACATGGTATATACTCACTCATATAGTCCTATAAGATATGATAAACACAATGAAATCCATACACCTAAAGAAGATAAACAAGAAAGAGGACCCAGTGTAAGATGATCAATCCTCACTTAGAAAGACAAATGGGAGGTGCATTGGATGTAGGAGAAAACAAGTAACAGGACAGGAGCCTACTGAAGGGGGCCCCTGAAAGACTCTACCTAGCAGTGTATCAAAGCAGATACTAAGACTCATAACCAAACCTTTGGCAGAGTGCAGGGAATCATATGAAAGAAGGGGGAGTTTGTATGATGTGGAAAGGATAGGAGCTCCACAAGGACCAAATATATCTGGGCACAGGGGTCTTTTCTGAGACTGACACTCCACCAAGGACCATGGATGGATATAACCTAGAACCTCTGCTCAGATGTAGCCCGTGGTAGCTCAGTAACCAATTGGTTTCCCATAGTAAGGGGAACAGGGACTATTTCTGACAGGAACTCAATGGCAGGCTCTTTGACCTCCCCACCCCTCAAGGGAGGAGCAGTCCTGCTAGGCCACAGAGGAGGACTTTGCAACCAGTCCTGAAGATACCTGATAAAACAGGGTGAGATGAAAGGGGAGGAGGTCCCCCCTATCAGTGGACTTGGAAAGGGGCAGGAAGGAGATGAGGAAGGGAGGGAGGGATTGGGAGGGAATGAGGGAGCAGGATACAGCTGGGATACAGAGTTAATAAAATGTAACTAATAATAAAAATTTAAAAACAAAGACACAGCTTTTCAATGAAAACTTTAAATATTAATGGCCTCAATTCATATACACACACACAAAGAAAAACAAAAGACAGATTAGCTGAATGGATGAAGAAACAAAATCCATCTTCTTATTGACTACAATAAACTCACTTTCAAAGATAGGTACCACCTTAAGGTGAAAGGATAGGATACGTAGATTATTAAAAATATTTATTATTAGACTTATTAAACTTATTATTATTATCCTTATTAAAATTAATCAGAGGAGATAATGAAGGATACTTTATTCTAATCAAGGGCACAAGTATCCAAGAAGACATCACACTCCTAAACCTACATGCACTAAACTCTGGCAAACACAATTTCATAAAAAGTATAGTACTGGAATTAAAGACAACAATTAACTCCAACTTAGTAATAAAGTTGATTTCAATACCTCACTTTATCCAATAGATTAGTCATACTGGGCAAAAAATAAACAGAAAAGTAGCATAATTAAATGACATCCTATCTCAAATGGGCCTAACAGATACCTAAAAAATATTTCACCCAAAGACCAACAAATATACAATATACTCGACAGCCATAAAATTTCAGTAAAATGGAGTTCATCCAGGGACATGAAACAAAACCTTCAAATTCAAAAAAACTGAAATAATTCCATGTATCCTATCTGAGCACAATTTAGTAAAGGTTAAGATCAACAGTGAGCCAGGAAGTGGCAGTGCACACCTTGAATCCCAGCTCTCAGGAGGCAGAGGCAGGAAGATCTCTGTGAGTTCAAGTCCAGCCTGTTTTACAAAGTGCATTCCAGAAAAGCCAGGACTAAGACAGAAAAACCCTGTCTTGAAACACAAAACAAAACAAACAAACAAAATCAAAATTCTTTTTGGAGGGAGGGAGTTATCATTGGGATGTAAAATAAATAAATAAATAAATAAATAAATAAATAAATAAATAAATAAATAAATAAATAAGATCAACAGCAGATGAATCTCTAGAAATTACACAAACTTGTGGAGATTAAATAACGCATTACTGAATGATGACTGGATCAAAAAAGAAATCAAAAAAATTTAATTCCTAGAATTAAATGAAAATAAAACCACAACAAAACCTCTGGAACATATTAAGAAGCTGTCTTAAGAGAGAGTTTATAGGCCTACGCACCTATAGAAAAAAATCAGAGAGGAATGTTGCCTGTTTTCTGATCACTTCCCCCTTATGGGACTGCCCTTCCATGTCACAGGGGAAGAAGACTCATCCTCACGTGGATAGATGAGCTGGGGTATCTGGGTAAGGGGACTCCCCTATTCTAAGGAATAGGGTAGAGGGGATGCAGCAGGGAGGGTGGGACTGGGAAGAGAGGAGGGAAGGGCCTATGACTGATATGTAAATTGAATTAATTAATAAAAAAGAAAGAAAACAAAATATCAGAGAGAAGCCAGGCACAGTGGCACATGCCAGTAATCCCAGCACTCAGGGAGACAGAAGCAGGAGGATTTCTGTGAGTATGAGGCCACCCTGATCTACAAAGTGAGTCCAAGACAGCCAAGGCTACACAGAGAAACCCTGTCTCAAAACAAAACAAAACAAAATCATAAAGAGCAGAAATAAATAACTTAATGATGCCATTCAAGGATGTGGGAAAAAGAGGACAAACTCAGCCCAAATGTACTAGACCACAAGAAATAATAAAGATTGAAGTAGAAGTTAATAAAATATAAACAAAGAAGATAATATGAAGGATCAACAAATTTAAGGGCTGGATGACAGAGATGAAAAATAAGCTTGACAGAGCCCTTGGTCCAACTAACCAGAAGGAAAGAAGGAGGTGACCCAAATAAACAGAGCCAGAGATGAAGCAGGAAATGTTAGACACCAAAAACATCCTCAATATTATAAAGGAACACTTCAAAAACCTATACTCCATTAGTTTGGAAAATCTAAGAGAAATGGAAAAATTTCCAGATTTATCCAAACCATTAGAGTTAAACCAAGAAGAGATCAACAACTTAAACAGACCCATGCAACTAAGGAAATGGAAACATTTATAAAAAGCCTTCCAACTAAAAAATAGTCCAGGCCCAGATGGGTTCACAGCAGATACCAGACTTTCAGAGAAGAACTGCAACTAATACTCTTTAAATTATTCAAAAAAGAATGAACCTCTGGCCTCTACATGCATGTGCATACATGAGCACATATTTGAACACACACACACCAAAAGAAACCAGTAAGTCTCTCTCTCCCCTGATATTTGCTACCTCTCATATCCTTCTCTCTCACCTACCTCCTCCATCTCTCTTCCAGAGTCCTCTTTTGCCCTTTTTCCTTCCTCTCCTCTCCTGTCTCTCTCCTTTCTCCTGCCTCTTTTCACTTATTTTCTTCAGCTTTCAGCACACCTTGACACGAGTTCCTACACATATTTTTATACTCTCCTAGCTAGCTCCTTCCTTAACAAAATCATACAGACATCTGAGAGATGTCCTTGGCCCAACAGAGCCCCTCACCAAGAATGGACCTAGAACAGTGGTAGAGATCACAAAGGCAGGAGAAAGAGGTAACAGGGAATGGCAGACACAGATAGCTAGGTAGGCCCAACAGCACAGAAGCCCTGGCAAAGCCTCTTTCCTCACGTCCCTCTCTTAGCGAAATCTGCACAGCCTTTCATAATCTCTTCCCCAGTGGTTTCAACCTGCCACAACCAGCTTGCATTGCTTCAGCGAATGCTCATATTGATCCTACTGTGTGCTAGATAGTCTCTAGATGAAGGAGTAGAAAAAAACACAGTACTGAGAAGGACTGAAACACAACAGCATGCTCATCTACAACCTGGCTGGGGAACCCACTGACAAAGAGACAGCTTCCTGGAACACTTCACACCTGAACTCCAACCAAGGAGTAAGGCCCACGGAGATCTGTGCAGTGCCAAGTAAAACTGGAAGTCTGGAACTTGGGAATTTATGTGCACCTCTCTCTCCTGACAGATGATACTATGAAAGTAGTAAATAGGGAATAGTCGGGAGTAGAAGTCACCTGTGAAACAGCTGTGCTCATCAGAAAGAAAAGGACCTAAGACCCATTGATAATCTTCAATGCATAAAGCATGATCAAAGAGCATAACACTTGTGACATAGTTTCCTGCAAGAATCTTGTTATGTATGTGTTCACATTTTAGTAGAAAAGAAACTGAGTTTCAAAGATGAACTTGCTGCTAAATGATGGGGCAGAACCTGACACAGGTAAAAATGTAGAAGCTGGGTAATTGGCATCTTTGCACTCCTGCATCTCAGTACCCAGAACTTAACGAAGTGTCATCCATGAGTGTTCCGGAGCCAGAGGTGAACGTAGCCATTGAGGTTGCAGCGCCAAAAGTGGACCTCAAAGTACTGTGAGGCAGTTGATACCTGTGTGACTAGTGTAACCACTCCTCACAGTAGCTGTGAAGGTATACAGAATGGCAAGGACTGCATGTGTGACAATAAACAAGTCCCAAAGAGAGTATGTTTGCCAACAGGCCCTAAGCTCAGAGGGTTCAGTGGCCTGGATGTTTGACTCAGCATCTTAGTCCTTTTGGAAGTCTCTAAGTCAACTAAGCATTTATATCTTACAGTTCTGGAAGCCTGGAGGTTCTGGATCACATCATCATGAAATTTGATTCATAGAAGTGGCCTTCTTCTAGCCACCTCATGAGGAGGAAGGGGTGAGGCAGCCACCTGGAGCTTTTATCCGGACAGTCTCCAAGTTATGATCTAGTTACATCTCTAATACTGAACACATCTGATCATATTTCAACATATAAATTTAGAGGTGACACCAACATTTAGATAAGATCATAGCATCAGCTTTGGTCTACGGTCCCACAGTCAAGGATTAATGCATGACAGGCAAGAACTCTACCACACAGTGACACCCACCTCTCAATGAAAGAGGGTTATTAGCTGCCCCCTCGACGTGGGCAGAACGACAGAGAGTAGAGGCAACCTTCTCCAAGCTCTGAGCGCTGGAGCAGTCAGTGCTGTGTGCAATGGGCAGTATGAAACCATACCCCCAGGAAGGAGGTGTGCTACACACTAGAAAGGGGAGGAACCCATCCAACAATGTTAGAACGGTGTGGAGAGTGGAAGTATCTGCTTCTCAGATGTTGACACTTATGGCCAAACTTTGGGCAGAATGCAGAGAATCTTATGAAAGAAGTGGGAAATAGTACGATCTGGAGAGGACAGGAGGTCCACAAGGAGAGCAACAGAACCAAAAAATTTGAACACAGGGGTCTTTCCTGAGACTGATACTCCAACCAAGGACTATGCATGGAGATAACCTAAGACCCCTGCACAGATGTAGCCCATGGCAGTTCAGTGTCCAAGTAGGTTCCATAATAATGGGAACAGGGACTGCTTCTGACACAAACTGATTGGCCTGCTCTTTGATCACCTCCCCCTGAGGAGGGAGCAGCCTTCCCAGGCTACAGAGGAAGACAATACAGCCACTCCTGATGAGACCTAACAGACTAGGATCAGAAGGAAGAAGAAAAAAAAAAAAACCCTCCCCTACCAGTGGATTTGGGGAGGGGCATGTGTGGAGAAGTGGGAGGAAGGGAGGGATTGGGATGGGAGGAGGGAGGGAACTAGAGGGGGGATACAAAGTAAATAAAGTGTAATTAAAAGTAAAATTAAATTAAAATTAAAAAAAAGAAAGAATCTGCTTCTAAGCAGAGGACTACACCGTGACACTACGCTCCCGCTCAGATTAAACAGGCAGCAGGTACGGAGAACAGCAGAAGATGGACTGTAAAGAGGTGATCAGTACTCCACATACAAAGTGATGAATCCAGAACAAAAGTGGCAGAAGCAGAAGCAGGAAGGATGCAATTTAAAAAAAAAAAAAATTAAAAGACTTGAAGACTTAAGCCCATGGGGAAGCAGGAGACAAGTCTGGGACAAAAATCTGGGACATTAAGGTGAAGAAGAGACTCTGATAATGGGCAGGGGGTCATAGAGGATGAGGCTGGGATGGGGGCCAGCTGCAAATGCAGGCATTTACTTGTCAGACACGTCATCCCTCCCAGAACCGCACTGGCATCCAGTTTGGAAGATAAAATATATACACACGATGACAACCCGAGCACAAGCACATATGGAACAAATGGAAAATGCTGTGGTGTGAACTCTATTCCAAAACGCTAGGACAGCATTTGTACAGGCTGAGAAGTGAGACTCGGCAACTTCTACATTCAAGAATAAATTGAGATAATTCCTTTCTTCTTTCATCTGTCCTCTTAATTCCCCCTCCTTTCTCCTTCCCTTCCCTCCCCAGGAACCTCCACCTCAAGCCTGTTTTCCTCCCTTCCTTTGCCTCTGCTTCATGAATTTTCATGCTCACACTACCTAGAAATCAGATGGAAGGCCTCCAAGACCTTTGACAAGCACTGCTCTCTCTACTCTTGCCACACCCAATTCTGCCAGCCTTTTTGTATTTAGTTGCACAGCAGGTCTGGGTTGTGGCTTGCAGGCTGATGTTTCTCTTTTTGAGGCTTGGGAGGACTTGGGGAAGGTGGCTAGACACAGAAGAGGTCGACGGATAGCAGTGAAAACAGCAGAATGAATGTGAGTTTATGAGAGTTTCTGTTGTCTTCCTCCGGTAAGTGAAAACAGACACTCCAGGCTGGTGGGGGCATGGTCCTGGGTCGGCTCAGCTGGAGGTTTTGGGAGCCTGTGGGGTCTAGGGCTCCAATTCAAGTCTCTATTACCACAAGGGAGGAGTTTTGGAACAAGAGGCACAGATGGGAGAGGAACTGGAAAGAAAACAGGAAGGCCTTGCTCCTGCATATGTAGGAAATAGGCACTACCTACGCAGGCCAATTGTCCAGAGGCTAGCATGTAAATGGAAGTCTGGCCACCTCTCTCCCTGGACCAGGACAGGGCACGGGTCCCTGTATGTGCCAGTAAGCTGGCTGTGGAGGAAGAGAGGAACCTCACAGCCTGAACACAGCTTGACTTGGCTAAGAATTTGGAGCTGCTTCAATGCCTCAGAATTTTGGACTAGCTCTAGATGAGGATGCAAAATACTACTTTCTCTTCCCTTTCCCCCTCTCTCTACAGCTGTGTGTGTGTGTGTGTGTGTGTGTGTGTGTGTGTGTGTGTGTGTGT
>NW_026586173.1:8243816-8277974 GCF_907164565.1 Psammomys obesus
GTGTGTGTGTGTGTGTGTGTGTGTGTGTGTGTGTGTGTGTGTGTGTGATTGTGTGTGTGTGCAGTAGGCACACATATATGTGTGAGGGTGAATTATTTACCCCAGCCATTAATGGACATGGAGGTCTGGAGGAAGATATCAAGTGTCCTGCTCTGCCGCTCTCCACATTCTTCCCTTGAGACAGGGTCCCCCCTGAATCTGGAGTTATGCTGGTAGCCAACACAGGAGTCCTCCTGTCTCTGCCATGCCCCTCCCTCACAGCAGTGGGATTACAGGTATGGCTGTGCCTACCCTTTCTACATGGGTAACTGGGGACCAAATTCAGATCTTTATACTTGTACAGCAAGTAAAGGATTTATCTCTCTGAGTGATGTCAGGGGAAAGCTCATCAACCAGCCCTTGCTTAGTGATCCTGAGGGTGGTCTTCCCACCTGACAGCTCAGCCCGGAGTCTGTAGAACGGAGATGAGGTGGGACCCCACCCCACCCCAGAAGGTACAGAAATTTCAGCATATCTTTACTTTCCAATTCTCTGGGCCTCTTTCATCTCTGGCATTCCACGCCCCGCAGCATGTATAAGGAACTACTGCCAATGAAATTGGCAAGTGCTCTTGTTCAAAGTATTTATTAAGCCCCCAACCGGGAGGCCCGCACTGTGCTAGTGAATGAGTGAGTAGGCGATGGATGACAAAACCAAGTGGGTGCAGACCCAGAGAGCTGTGGCTATCTCATCTAAAATTCCACACCCCCAACCTGGAGCCTTAGCTTGCCTGTCAGTCAAGGCGGTAATCAAGGCAGATCCACACACCCTCTCCTCATGTAGCTGGGGGAAAGAAGCTGGTTCTGCCAGAATCTTTGCCACCTCATAACACTAATGTTGTCTGTCTGTTATGTGTTTATTTTAAAAAATCAAAACCCTGAAGAGACTTGATTAAAATATTCTAATTATTTGTACTGGGTATTCATTTTCCTCAGTCCCTATTAAAAGTATGTATGCAAATGCGGAGTGGTTCTGGCCTTCTCTTGGGCCTGCTGCCTCCTACCAAGCCTGACACATTCGCCTTATGAAAATGTGTTGGTTGGGTTCCTTTAAAAAATGTTATTTGGTTTTTAAAGGGTTGTTTCCCCATTTCCATCTCAAAGAGGCAAAATAATTAATTAGCTGCACAGGGTTTTTTGCCTTTGTGTGTTTTCTTTCCTTTCTGGACCAGATTGTCAAATCAATAGGGGAGAATACATGGAATAAAAATGTAAAAGAAGGTCACTCTCACAGGAATCACTGGCAGATCAGTTCAGAACCCCAGGGCTAGCTAAGGAAGCGAGGTCAGCCAGGATTTTTGCACTATCTTGGATTAATTTTTAATCTTTTCCCAAAATCATCAAAGTCTTCATCATATATGAATAATATGCTCCAGATATATCCCTGGAATACAGGCAGAGAACCAGCAGTGTAAATGAGAAAGGAATGGTCAGAGCAACCTATACTGGCTCCTGGTCTGCATAACTTCACAGAAGCCCGTTGGAACTCAGAAGGGATAGTTCTGAGAGAGGGGTCTGAGAGCATGTCACCTGTGGTCATTTGAAGGTGTTCAAATGCTTGGCCCATAGGAAGTAGCACTATTAGGAGGTGTGGGCTAACTGGAGGAGGTTAAAGGAAATGTGTCACTGAAGAGGTGGGGCTTTGAGGTCATGTATGTTCAAACTACACTCAGCGATCCAGTCTCCTCCTGACTGCCTACAGATCTCAGCTCCTTCTCTAGCACTGCGTCTGCCTGGAGGCTGCCATGCTTCCTGCCATGATAATGGACTAAACCTCTGAAAAGGTAAACTAGCCCCAATTAAATGCTTTCCTTTATAAGAGTTGCCATGGTCATGGTGTCTCTTCACAGCAATACAATCCTAGCTAAGACATTGCCATGTGGAGATGGATGGGAAGCTGGTCAGACAACAGTGTCCCTCATGGATGAGCATGTCCCAGTGCCCTACCTTAAGTAGCCACTGCTAATGCAGATCCAGGCTTCTCTTCTGCCCCACTGCATCTTCAAAGTCAGGTAACTTTTTTGGCTTCACAATTCCTTGAAACCATCAATCCTAAGAGGGGAGCACTCATCTTGCTTCCCTTCCCACGGGGCAGAATATCAGAAAGGAAAGAGGGTATAGAGGAAGGGCAGCAGAAGGTCTCCAGGTACAAGGTCATGTGTGTCTTTCCCAGCATCTCCACATCCTTACCAGCTGTTGCTTCCTAGCTGTCCACTACCCTTTGTTTCCTTGTTGAACTTACTTAGCCAAGTACACCCAGAATCCCAAGTAGCAGAGAGTCAGCATTAATTTTATCCTGTCCTTTATTAGTGGGTCATTTTTTTCCCTCTTAAATCTCCTCCCTTTAACACAATTTCAACTACAAAAAGACTGCCTGAGTCTCCTGGGGCGCTTTTCTTCCAAACCTGTGGAGTGAGGCCTTTCTTCTGTTCTGATGTCCATTTCTCCCTCCCATTCTCAGGAGGAAGCACATCTTTGCTGTTTGCACATTTCTAGGAAGAAAGGGCGACATTTCCTTCAAGTCACCCTTTATCCCCAAATTCACCCTCCATCAAAGAGAGCATCCTCTCTAGCACTGCAAGGAAAAACAGTTCCTGAGAGGCCTCAGCTTTGCCCCATAGGCGTCATTTCTCCCATGCTCAACAGCTCCCCAAGTTTCCAATATAGCAACTGTTGACCGACAAACTACTCCTTGTTATAAAGGAATCTCCAGGGTGTCACCAGGAGACTGAGACCATTTTAGGGACACCAGGGTTCAGGCCTTTCTCCTGGTGTATTCAACGATTTTGATTAGGTGCTTGCATCAAAGGTTTGCAAACATATGGTGATTGACTTTGTAAATGACTGACATTGAGACATGCAAGAGACATGATGAATGAAAGAGCCGGTGGCTGTCTGAAATCTCTTGCAAAACTTAATTTTATAAAGTATAATGGGTAAACAGGTTCAATGCTGTCCGGGGACCAAAAAGGAGAAAAGAGGAAGGAAAGAGGGGGTGGAGGAAGAAAGGGAAGAGAAGGAAAGAAAAAGGAGAAGCCGTTTGTGGAAGGTGAGAAATGTAGTATTGAGGCAATATCTGGAAGACAGACATTAGACCAGAATAAATGACAGTGAGTAAATGGTATTGTTCCTACTGCCTATTGCCAGTTTGACACCATTTACTTTTTAGAAACTGATGAGCAGATTGTAAATTTTATACAAAAATGCAAAATCCTAAACAGTATTTTTAAATGACAAATTTGGAGTACTCACACTTCTGGATTTTGAAACTTACTGTAATGCTATAGTTATCTAGACAGCATGGAGATTAAAAATACAAATCAATGGAATGGAATTGGGATTCCAAAAATAACTCCTTATGTCTGTAGTCAATTGACTTTGGCACAGGTGCCAAGTCACTAGGAAGACACTGTCCTACTCAACAAGTGTTACTGGGATAAGTGGGTATTTAAAACATGAACTCAGGCCATCACATCCTCCCCCAACTAAACCTTTCCACATACATGCACAGAACAGATCTCTTCTGTGTTATTGCATGAAATAGTAAGTTTTTACCCATAGGTAGAAACTCTAAAATAGATGAAAGATTGAGGCACACCTTGGGGATGAACTTTCTAGTTAAATAAGGAAGTGATGTTGAAAGCCCCTTATAAAATTTAAACAGAAGCCAAACAATCATTAGAAAATGGGACAGGAGAGAAAAGTAATGTGTCTCTTCAGAACTCACAGTACCACTAAAATCTCTTATGTACTTGTGGCTTTGGATCCATCAGATCTATCAATCACGGATAAATATTTGCAGATATTTCCCTCAAATTCTTGCTGAAGTTTTAGCAACTTTTTGCTTCAAAGACCTTGCAGTGTTTGTTTTAATTACGTATGTTTCTATGCTTTCAGTGAGGTGAACACTGTTTTACTCTGCAGAGATCTTCTTTATCCCTGCAAATATGTTAAAGTCCCCTTAAATCCTCTCACTGTCTGGCCCTTTGCATCACTTCATACACTTGTGATCTTCTCCTGGTTTAATATTTTAAATGTTATTTTCTTTTTAGGGTTATGTATGTATGCATGCATGTATGCTAGTGTCTTTGGAGTCCAGAAGAGGGTGCTGCTGGATTCCCTGGAGCTGGAGCTACATGTAATTGTAAGGCATCTTATTTGGGTGCTGGGAACCAACCTCAAGTCCTCTGCAAGAGCAGCAAGTGCTCTTAACCACTGAGTCACCTCCCCAGCACATGTAAATTGGTTCCTGACAATCAAGACATTCTGTGTGCAGCCAGGAATCAAGAGCTTAATCTACATTCATTTTTTCCAGTAAGGCACTACATACCAATCACAACCCTCTAATCTAGTTCCTAAAAACATAAATATGCACAGTAAAATGCCTGTTTTCTAGTCACAAACTAGTTAGTTTGCAAAACATTTAAAACATCCCCTCTGAATCACCAGTAATCAGCATGGCTGTTAACAAAACATTTCCTCATTTGCAGTTGTATCTCCGCCATTCAATCCATCTTCTTATTCTTTTCGCTTTTTTCCCATAATTTCTTTAAACACTTGTCAACTTTCCGGGGCACATGTCTTCCAACACTAAGCTAAGAATGAACAGCCCCGCAGAAGCATGCTTGGTAAAAGTGCACATTGACACGGGACTGCTCAGACGGCACAGCTCTGAGATGCCTTTCAGCAATATCCTAAGTGAACATCGTCGCTGCTAACACTTGTCAAGCCTTCGAAACCACTACACATGAATTCAACAATTGTGTTTAGAAAATAACTTATTTTCTCTGAAATCTCTTTGCTAAAAATTGAGTCTGGTTTGATGGGTATAAATATAAAATTTCCCCATATAACTCTGGATGAAAAGTGTGATGCTAAGAAGCTTACATGTTCCTTAAAGTTTGGCTAGTAAGAGAACTTCCCACCAGAAAAAAAAAATTAAACTGAAGAAAAATTCTACACTTTCACAGGGACGTTTTTTAGTTCCATATATATTGGTCTTATAAATGGTAAGATTGGTCTGTTTATATTTATTGTAATATAGATATGATCAAAAAGCATTTACTTTTTGTTAATCTTATACTTTCCATATTTCAGTCTATTCTTACCTCTTAGATAATAGTATTTAATCTTAATTCAACAAAACTTTAAGCTCTTTCTTACAGCCTTTGGAATCCTTCCCAACATCTAAAATATTTATATTGGTCTAGATGTTTTGCTGTAGGTCACCATGAAAACATTTCCCTTAAAAAACAAAAACAACACATAGGCATTCATTTTTTTTTATTCACATTGATGTATTCTGAATTAGTTCTCTGCTGGAATTATATATTCCAGCCAAAACTGCTTTCAGTGGAAATCTCCACGAGAACAAAGCCTTGTGTCTCCAAGAAACTTATTATGTATTCATATTTGAACAATGGTTTGGCTGGACATAGTTCTGAAGTAAGTTATTTTTCAATACCTTAAAAAAACAATGTTCCAGAGCTTTGGTTTTCTATCAAGAAGGAAGACATAGGAAAGCACACCCCGCCCCGGAAACCACAACCAAATGTGAGGATGCTGTTCAAGTGCTGAGTACCCAGGGAAGCCAACTGGGCTGCGATCTGAGAAGAGTCTATGCCTGCAGGAAGATGAGACTCAGAAACTGACTCACCTGGACCAGAGGCAGAAGGATAGAATGCAAAGGACATGTGAATGTGTTAGCTGGTCAAGTCTCTAGTCCGCAAATAGAAGAATCCTACACACTCTCTCAGCATCTTTCTTTACACACTCTATTGAACATACACCTAAAAGACTGGAAGCCACAATTGTCATCATCCCGGCCTCATGTCACAGACACCACAGGAGGGCACTGCACCACTGATACTCTTACTTTCAGGCCCACTTCAAGAATAACAACATTAATTGGTGAGGTAAGAAATACCTCATCTAGGCTAAAAGTACACACTAGGGAGGAATGGTAGAATAGAAATGGCCACACCCAACAGCCCAGAAATATAGTACTTGCCAAGATGGAGTTTGAAAAGAACAAAAGAATGCCCTCTACCCTATGGGAAGGCTTCAAGAAAGGACTAGTTCACACATTACAAGAAACAAATCTCCCAGATTCATGGCACATGAAGACCTCAGGCTATAAAGTGACATACATTGAAAAGTATCCTTTGACAAGGAAGCCCACACCCAAAAACAAATCATTGCCATGGAAACTTGAAGTCTTTAATTATTGTTTGCTCTTTTCATTTACGTCCTTTATTCCACAATGGAATTTTATTACTAAGAACTTTTCAAATATAGAGAAAGCAAACACCAAAGGCCTACTCATGGTGGAATATCCTGCCATATCTGTAAAACAATATGATGTGACCATTTATAGAGGCTCCCTGTGAAGTCTGTAGGCTGTTAAGTATAACCATAACAATAACAAAACTATGTACAGGCCAATTTAGAGCCAGATTAACCCAAAATGCTACTTTAAAGTCTTAGTAGAAGAGAAGTCATGTCTTGTTTGTAGGCATGAAAAACATTTACTTCAGTTCCCAGTGTCCATCACAAGATGTCTGCCTCTCAACATCAACAACAACAAAAAATTACAAGGCATACAAGGAGGCAAGATAAAGAAGCACCCCAAGAGATCACCAGAACAGATCCAGAGAAGATGTGTGTGTTGGAGGGTTAAAAAGACATCTGAACAAACAAGGTAGCATGTTAGGGGCTCCTGTGGCAACAATAAACCAGACTGACTGGAAGCTACTGGAAGGAGATGCAGCTGTTAGGATCATAGAGAAATTCTGGAACTGAAAATGGTCTCTTGACAAGAGAATCAACAAGAAGAAGAGGAGGAAGAGGGAAATAAATATCGTTTTTAAGGTAAAACATGTAAAGTATGAGAAAGAAGTGTCAACCTCGCTGTAAGGTTTCTGGCTGATTTGTTTTTTGAGACAAGATCTGTTTGTTTTGGAGACAGGGTCTCACTATGTAACCTTGGCTAGCCTGGACTCAGTATATGAACCAGACTAGCCTCAAACTCATGGAGATCTACTTCTGCCTCCCAAGTGTTAGACTAAAAATGTGTGCTACCAAACCTGTCAATGTTGTAAGATCCATATCTTATACATATAATGGGGTAATTTCGACTGAAAGTAAACCATGATTAATTGAAGATATTATTATATACCCTAGAGAAATCACTTTTTTTAGGTTTTAAGAGAAACAAATAAGTCAGCAGTGTGACTAAGTGACATAAAAATTCACAATTACCCCCATGAGGATGCAGAGAAAAAAAAATACTGGAGGAAAAATAAATAAAAACCGCTGGCCAAGCTGCAAAAGTTAAATTCAAATATAACAACAACCACATTAAAGATGAAACATAATGACACAATGTTTAAAGCACAGACACTACCAGGATAGATCTTGAGATGAAAACAGTGAGCACACAGCCTTGTGTTTTCCTGTTTGAATCTTATATTAAATATGAAATCAAAGTTGGTTTAAAATGACAGTAATTGATCATGGAACTTTCACATCTCTCTCCACCAGAATATACAAAGGTACCTTAGTATCCTCAAGAAAAAGCCAAGTACAAAGAAAAGCACATCCCATGCCCCAGCGAGAAAACCCTCCACCAAGAGACCCTGTGGAGATTGCACGAGGGACATCACACTTTGATGCTGCCGGGGGAATGTTACAGCATAATCTGGTGCTTTGTATTTACTTAATTGCGTATTCCCCTCCCCCAAGATTCTGACTGGTCAACAAGCAAACCTTTGTGTCTACCAAAGTGATGATGTGTAAGCTTGCCTCCAAATTAGCCTTGATTGGCCAATAAATGCCTATACCTCGACAGGGCAGAAGTGGGGTAGGCAGAGCTAGAGTTCTCAGGCTTGGAAGACAGGATCAAGGGAGGAAGAAGAGAGGGAGGGGGGAGAGACAGGAGAGGAAGAAGCAGAGACTGCCATGGGTTAGCATAAAGAAGAACTACGTGGCCCAGAGGAGTTTACTCTGAGGACCAGTGGTGGAGAAAAGCACACCAGATGAAAATATGCCCAATTACTGATGGGAATTATGGATGGGAAGTAGCTCAGATAGAATTAATTAAGTCAAATGGCATGGGTTGTGGGGCTGGGAAGTAACAAGACAGCTTAGGGGGTTTGTTTCTGCCCAGCCCTAGAGTTTAAGACTATTAAAATTCTCACAGGTGTCTATGTCTGTTATTGATATGATAGTAACCACCATAATAATAATAATCTATGGATTAATAGAAAACATAGCAAGGTACTGTCAAAAAAAAAAAAAAATCCAGAATCTTATCATATCATCTGAAATGCTTCCATTGAAGAGAAAAAAAAAAAATCACTGATCATTCCAAAAAGCAGAGAACCCTTAACGGAGTTCTTAAAAAGAAATATTATCAAGTGATGCCAACACTGAGGTGACAGGCTGATAAACTGAAAGATTTTAAAGCAGAGAGAAGGGACATTAAAAATTAAAAAAAAAAAAGTTCCAACACACAGTAACAAACATCCTTGAAACAAATCAAAACACTGAACGTTCCACCAGAGAAATAGAAGAAGCCACAGCAAGATTTAGAACCCAAAAGCACAACCAAAAGGAGCAGTTCAGCAGGTGGCCTTCACGGCAGGAACAAGCACTGCAAAGAGGAAGGGACTGAAAGATAAGGCGGCAAACGTTTACCCAGTGTCAGCAACAAAAAGAAAACAGACGGTTTAAGAGAACCTCCGTAACCTGTGGGACTTATTACAACAGAAATGTCAAAATCTGATGTGTGCAATTGGAGGGCAGAAACAGGCAAAAAAAAAAAAAAAAAAAAAAAAGACAGAGCTGAAAAAGTATTCAAGGAAATCACGGACAAAATTTGGCAAGAGACATAAATCTACACATCTAAGAACTGAAAAATTCCAAAACAGTATGACTTGAAAGGAATCCAGACTAAAACACATCATGGACCAGTGAGAGGGCTCAGTGGGTAAATGAAGCATGCTGCCGAGCTTGATGACCTGGCTTGGATCCTAGGGAAGGAGAGTCTGGTTCCCACAAGTTGCCCTCCACACACACACACCATGACCTGCACTCACCTACGCAAATACACTCATGTACACAAAACATAATAAAATATATTTAAATCGCATCACAATCCAACTGAAAAACTAAGACAAAAAAAAAACAAAAACAAAAAAAACAACCAACCTTGTAGCCAAAAGAGAAAAATGTCACCATAACTACATGTAGGAAAGCAATTTAAATGATAGTAGATTTATGAGCAGAGCAGAAACCACGGGAGCCAAAATGAAGAGGCACGGTGTGACAAGTATGAAATGGGAACTGAGAGAGAAGGAAAGCTACTTCAAGACCCATGGAGTTAACAACTGTCTGCAAGGCAAGAAGAGGTCTCAGAAGCGGCCAGCCCTGCCAACACCTTGAGCATGGACCTCTAGCCTCCAGAATTTAGAGATGGGTTTCTGTTGCTTAAGCTGCCCAAGCTTTGACAGCACTGGCAAACTAACACTTCTGAGAGGAACAAAATTCCAAAAGGGCAGATTCCATTCAACTGCTTCAGCCGCTTCCTGGGCTGTTAGAGAAGCACTAAAGTCTATAGCCCAAGGAGAGAGCGTTTGGCTTTGGTTCTTTTGTGATGATGGGTATATTTAAGGCTCCCAATGGAAACTAGGTATGACTAGGCATCCGGCAAACACTTTATAAGGCAGATCCCATGCATCTTGCTGTCAGGATGGTTTCTAGAAATACTCTGATTCTGGTTTAACCTCTGCAAGACAGCTCACCACTCTATACTCACACCCAAAACTTGGAGATCCTGAAAGGGGTGACACCTAAAGTTTGCCTTGAGACTCAGGGGACATTTTTGACTTAGACTTTTGAGCTGGAACAAATTAAGACTTTGAACCTATTAGAGACATACATGGACCTCAGGATCCAGGCATGGAATGGCTTGTCCCCAGAAGATCATGTGTTGGTAGCTTCATCCTTGGGGCAATGCAAGGAGGTAGCACCTAGTGAAAAGATATTGCCGGCCCCTCCCCTTACTCTGTTTTCCTGTCTGGAGACGTAATTTCTTCCTACAACTTTTGTTCCCACCATTGTGATGACTCAGCTATGTGGGCCTCACTAGAATTATACTGGTGTTTTATCCAAGAATTTATGGAACTGTGAAATAAATAATCCTTGAAAAGAAAACAAGAAGGGGAGATGAGAAAGAGAGAAGAGCTATCACCCTAGAATTCTAAACCTATTGAGGAGATTCCTCAGATGGAATATCCAACCAATGCCTGGCCCAACCTGAGAACCACCCCTGAGAGAGAACCAACCCCTGACACGATTAACAATACTCCACTATGCTTGAAGACAGAAGCCTAGCATAGCTGTCCTCTGAGAGGCTCCACCTAGCAGCAGATCTAAACAGATGCTGAGACTCATAGCAAAACATAGGGCAAAATGTAGGGAATCTTGTAGAAAAGTGGGGAAAGAATAGAAGGACTTCTTGACAACAGGAGCTCCACAAGAAGACCAACAGAGCCAACTGATCAGGGCCCAGAGGGGTTTGTGGAGACTGAAGGATCAATCAAGGACCATGTTTGGGCTGGACCTAGGCCCCCTACACAGATGTAGCCAACAAGCAGCTTGGTGTTCATGTGGGTTCCTTAGTGAGGGGAGCCAAGCCTAACTCTGACATGAACTCTGTTGGCTGCTTTTTGATTACTTCTCCCTGGAGGGGCTGGCTCTCCAAACCACAAAAGAGGAATTGCTCAGTCCTCATTTCATTAGCTGGGGTGGGTTGGTGGGGGTCCCTTTTTTGAGGAATGGTGAGGGGAAAAAAGGGGGAGTAGGTGGAGAGGAGGGAGAGGGCTACAATCTGGATGTAAAGTGAACAAGTTAATTAATTTAATAGAAAAAGAAAAAATACCCCTCAGAAATGAAGAGAAAATTCTCAGCTGAAGAAAATCCACAGAAAACGAGTCTATAGTAAAATACTCAAGAATGACTAAAAGCTCTTACCTAAATAGAAAAAAAAAATAGTGGTGGAAAGAAAAAATGGAGTGTCATAAAGAAGAAAAAATAACATGACAATACAATATATGAATAAATTAAGTAGATTTCATCTTCTTATTTCATTGATGTTTAATACTTGAAGGAAAAAATAACAACTATGAATCATGTGACTCAAAATATATAAACATGGAGTATAACTAGCCCCCCTGGCAGACTTCAACAAACTTCTCTTTTTCATTCAAGCACTGTTCGTCACTCTGGAGCAAGTATCTCAGAGTTGACACCAGGTATTTGGGGCTCGGTAATCCTTCAGGGTCCTGTGCCTTGTGAGACTGTCTGTCCATGGTGTAGACAACACCCACTCCCTGCGGAGACAATAGAAGTGTTTCTGTAAACTGCCAAATGCCCCTGCTGAGGGATTGTGCTTGGTTCAGAGCATTGTTCTTCATTCCCTCCGTGTCTGTTTGGGGCTGTGAGGATGTCTCAGTGCCAGCTGGGTGTCCTCTTAGAAACCAGCAGACTGCTCTGTCACTGCACTGCGCACGTCTGCTTCCTCATCAAAGGGACCCATTTTTAAAAGTCAGGCCTTAAATTACCCCATCCCACCCTACCCCACCCCCAATTGGTATGAGGAAAACTGAAGGGAAACTATACAAAGGAGGTCATTGCCCATCAGCCTGTTGAGACATGTGGCCCAGCCAGGGTCCTGAATCAGAGTGAGGAGCTCTGTGCTAGCTCATCAGTCACTAACTAGTCATTGTCCATTAGACTGCCCATCTCCCAGGGCTGGGTGCAGTCAGCAAAGCCAGAAACCCCATGCTGGCCAGCTCCCGACATCAGCTGATGGCTGTCTCATCTGGGCAATGCACAGGCTTCAGCTCCCCTGCATTTAATTGGTATTAAAGATTAAAAAGCAAATTACCAAAGCAATCACACAGAATCCACTTGTCTATATCTCGCTACGGCTCCCAAGCAGTTTGATATTTACTGTCAGCTGGCATTTAATTACTCAACCAGATTTGGAGGCCGTAATTGACAGAATGCTGAAGACTAATTCTTTAAAAGGACGTTTTCCCCATACAAGAACACTTGGGCTCAGAGGTGGCACCGTTTCCCGTTCCAAGGATCAGGAGACAGCACCACAGCAGATTGGCTCCCTCTGGCTTGCCCCTCCAGACTGTTCTCCAGTTGATTTTGTCTTTGTGCTTGCTGGAGTAGGTGCGGGGAAAGCCAGAAGCATTGCAAATGAAGGCTACCCTTTCCTAGACACCAGACACAAATCAGCCAAAAGCTCATAGGCTAGTGAGGAACCCGCCCTGAAGCAGAATTCCTCCACCCACTAACCCCTGCTGCCGCTGCTGAGAGCAAAGGAAGCCCCTCTCCTTAGAGACAGCATTAAAGAGATAATAGCAACTGTGGGCTGTGTAGCTTGACCTCACCAGCCAACCTTATGTCACCACCTGCACTACTCTAACACTCTAATCTGGCATCAATGACATCATGTATATTTAATAATTTAGACATCTAAAACAGGACTGGACTCAGGTGCATTTTAACAAAAGGCCAGTGTGGTTCTAAGGAAGCCTTTCAGGTTGTTGTTGGGAACCCACACACTCAAGGCTGTGCCAAGAACAAAGGAAAGGAGGGTACACCTCTGCGTTAGACACAGCTCTGGGCTTCCGCAGAGAACCCTTTAAAACAAATAATACTGGCAATCTAAATAGAGCAAGTTTCCAAAAAGAAAGACAATGTCCAAATATTCCTAAGTTTCAGTGACTGGTCAAGGTCAGAATGAGAGAACTCACTTGTTTGCTAGCTATTGTTTTGGTGTTCAGATTTAAACATTTAAGGGTTTTTCCAAAAGAAAATAGCAGGAGAATAGGAGGGTAAAGGGAAACTTTGAATTTGTTTCATTTTGAAACTCTGGGGTTTGGCCCTGCATCCGGAGGCTGTGGTCCACCTCTGTGCTCACTTTGCTTCCATCTTCAGCATCAGGACGCCTGGGCTCTGAGACTCAGTTACAGACATATCTGAATCTGTCCAAGGCCAAACCATCTAAGCCTGGCTGAAACTGCAGGGGAGGAGGGGGGGGACTTACAATTTCTTAAGCCAAATAAGCCAAATTTGCATTCATACCCACCTGGCTTTACATGGCAAGGGAGACAGACCAGGGCTATATTTAAAGTGCCATTTAAATCCAGGAGCTGCCCTACACAGCTAGCATGTACTGTGGTTCAGGGATTGCAATGCAGCTGTCAGTGGCCCAGGCTGAGCTATGCAGCACAGATGCTCAACGCGCAGCCCAAGTTGGGTAGAATCATTATCTGGATACTCTCCAGGCGTTCTGCTGGTGCCCAGGCAGCCAGGATCTCCCCCTGTTCTGCTTTCCCTCACTTAGCTCTTCCCAAAGCAGTCTTCTTCCAGACCACACCCTCTCTTCTAGTACTAGGACGTCTTATGCACCTTTATAAGTAGGTGGCTGATGACTTCTTTTAAGAAATCAACAAAAGATCATATATCACCTGTAGTGTGGTGATGTATCTTCTGTTACTGCATGATCGGTGCACCGTGTTTGTTCCAGGGGAGGTAAAGGCAGGTACCAATTTCCACCAGGCTGGCACGCTAAAAACCCCCACGGCCTTCAGATCTCAAGAATAGTCACTATAGAAATAACAGGAGCAGACCTAACTGCCTGGGGCCTGCAGCCACTGAGGCGGAGCCCCAAGCCCTTTATTGGCAAAGGCCAGCAGTACTGTGTCTCGGAGCCCCAGATTCACGCTCAGCGGCTGCACCATCCTCCCAGGGCCCGAGTCTGCTAGACGCCATACTAGCTCCGCAGGATCGCCATCACTGACGGTACGGCCCGCCCAATCCCACAGTGACAGAGAATACGCTATATACTCACCAAAACCAGACAGAAACGCCATACAAGCTAGACACACCAGGCGCTGGGCCTCCGAAGCTTGGAGAGCACAGTGAAGAGACCCCAGGACTTCCCAGAAAGCATCTGGACTAGCAACCCAGCCTCCAGTTACAGCGGAACTTTCTAACCTGGCGGCGGAGCAGCACTGAGCTGGCGGGGCACATCAGCCCTCCAGTTTAAGACTAACCAGGGCCAAACCAGAGAACAGAAAGGCTGGTTACCCCGATTCCCACTGACGTGACCACCCTGAAATCTCCAGCTGCAGCAAGACCTCATAACCTGGCAGTGACAGCAGCACGGAACTGGCGGAGCACATCAAAGAAGCAGGGCCAAACCAGAGAGCAGAGAGCCCAGATACGCCGATCTCTGCCAAGTGTCCTGCCTGTAAGTGAGTGCACCCTTGAGAATCTGCAGCTCCACTGATCCTGGGTTCTTCTAAAACAGAAGCCAGGCATCGAACCCCCTCCCACCCATATACCCACTTTGGGAAACAGAGGGGCACTTGGAACATTGAAGTTCCTGCTCTGTGGGTCTAATTGAGGAGTTAAGGCAGTTAATGCCAGAAATTGCGCTGCGATCATCACTAGCGCCTGCGACATATACATTGCAAAGCCCCTCCCACACACTCAAGGGTTCAACATTAGCCATCACTCTGTCCCTCGAGACACACGCCCACACCCACTTACACACACACACACATATACACACGCACGCACGCACGCTTGCATTTGCCTCTGTTTGCACCTGTGTACTTTCCTCCCACAGGTACAGCTAGTCCTCAGCATACGCTAAGGACACGGGACCTCTCTCAACTTCCTGAAGAATTCTCCAGACTCGAGAGAGAGACAGTACCAGTCTGATCGGCAGAATCCAAAAACAAACAGGGAAGGTCTCAGATAAGCCAATGGCCAGGGGTAGGCGAAAGAACACTTCCAACATAAATCAGGACATCATGACTTCACCAGCAAACCCCAAAATCGATGGATACTCCAATTCATCAGAAGCACAGGAAAATGACCTTAAAGCCATGCTTGCTCAATTATTTGAGGCTCATAAGGAGGAAATGAACAAATCTTTCAAAGAGTTGGCCAGTCAATTGGAGGTAAAGAAAGAAGAAATAGACAAAACCCTTAAAGAAACACAGGCAAACATAGCCAAACAAATAGAGGCACAAGTAGAGAAAAAATTAGTGGCATACAAAAAGGAAATGAACAAAGAAATAGAGTCCATCGTAGAGAGACAGGAATCCAAATTCAAACACATAAAAGAAATGGTGCAAGGCATGAAAACAGAATTAGAATCAATAAAGAAAACACAAAGTGAGAAAACTCTTGAGCTGGAGAACTTGGAGAAAAGATCAGGAACCACAAAAGTAAGCATCACCAACAGAATACAAGAGATGGAAGAGAGAATCTCTGGAGCTGAAGACACACTTGCAGAAATTGATACTTCTCTCAAAGAAAAAGTAAAATCAGAAAAATTCCAATCACAAAATATCCAAGAAATCAAGGATGCTATGAAAAGACAAAATCTAAGAATAATAGGAATTGATGAAAAAGAAGACTCCAGGCTCCAAGGTCCAGAAAATATTTTCAAAAAAATCATAGAAGAAAATTTTCCCAACTTAAAGAAAGAGATGTCCATAAATATACAAGAGGCCTACAGAACACCAAATAGACTAGACCAGAAAAGAAACACATCACGTCACATCATAGTCAAAACACTAAATCTACAGAACAAAGAAAAGATATTAAAAGCAGCAAGGGAAAAAGGCCAAGTAACATATGAAGGTAGACCTATCAGAATCACACCAGACTTCTCATCAGAAACTATGAAAGCCAGAAGGGCCTGGGCAAGCATCATGGAGACTCTAAGAGATCATAAATGTCAACCCAGACTACTATACCCTGCAAAGCTTTCAATCAACATAGATGGAGAAAACAAAATATTCCATGACAAAACTAAATTTACGCAATATCTATACAGCAAACCAACCCTACAGAAGATACTAGAAGGAAAACTCCAATCCAACGAAAACGAGTTCACCCAAGAAAACAGGGCATACAGATAATATCCCAACAAAAAGGAAAAGAAAACAAGCAATGAAACAAGGTAAGATCATCGACTCCATTACAAAAGGAACTAACATGCATTGGTCAATATTATCTATCAATGTTAATGGACTCAACTCACCAATAAAAAGACACAGACTAACAGAATGGTTACGGAAACAGGACCCAACATTCTGTTGCATCCAAGAAACACACCTATGCAGCAAAGATATACACTACCTCAGAGTAAAGGGCTGGAAAAATATTTTTCAAGCAAATGGTTCCAGAAAACAAGCTGGAGTAGCCATCCTAATATCTAATAAAATAGACTTTCAACCCAAGTTAATCAAAAAAGATAAGGAGGGCCACTATATTCTCATCAAAGGAAAAATCCAACAAGAGGACATCACAATTTTGAATATGTATGCCCCAAATACAAGAGCACCTACATTCGTAAATGAAGCAATATTAAAGCTTAAATCATACATTGATCCTAATACCTTAATAGTGGGAGACTTCAACACCCCACTCTCATCAAGGGACAGATCAACCAGACAGACACCAAATAGGGAAATAAAAACACTCACAGAATCCCTAAATCAAATGGACCTAATAGATGTCTACAGATCTTTTCACCCAAACTCAAAAGAGTACACCTTCTTTTCAGCACCACATGGAACCTTCTCCAAAATAGACCATATAGTTTGTCACAAAGCAAGCCTCAACAGATACAAAAGGATTGAAATAATCCCTTGTATACTATCTGACCACCATGGACTAAAGCTGGACATCAACAACAACAGAAACAACAAAAAGCCGACACGCACATGGAAACTGAACAACTTACTACTCAATGACAGCTGGGTCAAGGAAGAAATAAAGAAAGAAATTAAAGACTTTCTAGAATTCAATGAAAATGAAGGCACAACATACCCAAATTTATGGGACACATTGAAAGCAGTGCTCAGAGGAAAATTTATAGCACTAAGTGCCTACAAGAAGAATTCCGTAACATCACATACAAACAACTTAATGGCCCAACTGAAAAACCTAGAAAAAAAAGAAGCAGATACACCCAAGAGGAGCAGAAGGCTGGAAATAATCAAACTCAGGGCAGAAATCAATCAATTAGAAACAAATAAAATTATCCAAAGAATCAATGAAACAAAAAGCTGGTTCTTTGAGAAAATCAACAAGATAGACAAACCCTTAGCCAAACTAACTAAAAAGCAGAGAGAAACCATACAAATCAGCAAAATCAGAAAGGAAAATGGGGACATAACTACAGACACTGAGGAAATCCAAACGATTATTAGGTCATACTACAAAAGCCTATATGGCACAAAATTTGAAAATCTAAATGAAATGGATAACTTTCTTGACAGATTCCATCTACCAAAATTAAGTCAAGATCAGGTAGAAAGACTGAATAGCCCTATATCTCCCAAGGAAATTGAAGCAGTCATTAACAGTCTCCCCTCCAAAAAAAGCCCTGGACCAGATGGCTTCAGCGCAGAATTCTACAAGACCTTCAAAGAAGTACTATAGCCTATAGCCAACATCAAACTCAATGGAGAGAAACTTAAATCAATCCCACTGAAATCAGGGACAAGACAAGGCTGCCCACTCTCTCCATATCTCTTTAACATTGTACTTGAAGTCCTAGCCAGAGCAATAAGACAACTAAAGGAGATCAAGGGGATACAAATCGGAAAGGAAGAGGTCAAAGTGTCACTATTTGCAGATGATATGATAGTATACATGAGCGAACCCAAAGATTCAACCAGAGAACTTCTTCAGCTGATAAACACCTTCAGCAAAGTGGCAGGATACAAAATCAACTCAAAAAAATCAGAAGCCCTCTTGTATACCAAAGACAAAAAGGCTGAGAAAGAAATTAGGGAAACAACACCCTTCACAATAGCCACTAATAACATAAAGTACCTTGGTGTGACTCTAACCAAGCAAGTGAAAGACCTGTTTGAGAAAAACTTCAAGTCTTTGAAGAAAGAAATTGAAGAAGATCTCAGAAGATGGAAAGATCTCCCGTGCTCATGGATTGGTAGGATTAACATTGTGAAAATGGCCATCCTGCCAAAAGCAATCTACAGATTCAATGCAATTCCCATCAAAATACCAACTCAATTCTTTACAGACCTTGAAAAAAAGATTCTCAGCTTCATATGGAGAAACAAAAAACCCAGAATCTCCAAAACGATCCTGTACAACAACAGATCATCTGGAGGTATCTCCATTCCCGATCTCAAGCTGTACTACAGGGCAACAGTAATAAAAACTGCATGGTATTGGCATAGAAACAGAAAGGAGGATCAATGGAATCGCATAGAAGACCCAGAAATAAACCCACACACCTATGAATACTCAATATTTGACAAAGAAGCCAAATCCATTCAATGGAAAAAAGACAGCATCTTCAACAAATGGTGCTGGACCAACTGGATGTCTACATGCAGAAAAATGAAAATAGATCCATATTTATCACCCTGCACAAAACTAAAGTCCAAGTGGATCAAGGACCTCAACATAAAACCAGATACTCTAAATCAGCTGGAAAAAAAAAGTGGGAAACAGCCTAGAACTCATTGGCACAGGAGACAACTTCCTGAACAGAACACCAACAGCACAGGCTCTAAGAGCAACAATCAATAAATGGGACCTCATGAAACTGAAAAGCTTCTGTAAAGCAAAGGACACTGTCATCAAAACAAAACGCCTGCCTACAGATTGGGAAAGAATCTTCACCAACCCTTTATCTGACAGAGGGCTAATATCAAGTATATATAAAGAACTAAAGAAGCAGAAAAGCAACAAACCAAGTAATCCACTTAAAAAATGGGGAATAGAGCTAAACAGAGAATTCTCGAAAGAGGAACATCGAATGGCAGAGAAACACTTAAAGAAATGCTCAACTTCATTAGCCATTAGGGAAATGCAAATCAAAACGACCCTGAGATTTCACCTTACACCCATCAGAATGGCCAAGATGAAAAACTCAAGTGATAGCACATGCTGGAGAGGTTGCGGAGAAAAGGGAACCCTCCTCCATTGCTGGTGGGAATGTAAACTGGTTCAACCACTCTGGAAGTCAATCTGGTGCTTTCTCAGCCAACTAGGAGTAGTGCTACCTCAAGACCCAGCTATACCACTCCTAGGTATATACCCAAAATTTGCTCAAGTACACAACAAGGACATTTGTTCAACCATGTTCGTAGCAGCTTTATTTGTAATAGCCAGAACTTGGAAACAACCCAGATGTCCATCAACGGAGGAATGGATACAGAAATTGTGGTATTTTTACACAATGGAATACTACTCAGCAATCAAAAAGGAGGAAATCATGAAATTTGCAGGCAAGTGGTGGGATCTAGAAAAGATCATTCTGAGTGAAGTATCCCAGAAGGAGAAAGACAAACTTGGTATATACTCGCTTATATAGACCTACAAGACATGATAAACATAATGAAATCTACACACCTAAAGAAGATAATCAAGAAAGTGGACACAGGCGAAGGTGATTAATCCTCATTTAGAAAGACAAATGGGATGTGCATTGAACTTATGACAGGAGTCTACCACAAAAGGCATCTGAAAGACTCTACCTAGCAGTGTTTCAAAGCAGACACTAAGACTCATAACCAAACCCTCGGCAGAGTGAAGGGAATCATATGAAAGAAGGGAAGTTAGTATGATATGGAAAGGATAGGAGCTCTACAAGGACCAAATATATCTGGGCACAGGGTCTTTTCTGAGACTGACACTCAACCAAGGACCATCTATGGATATAACCTAGAACTTCTGCTCGGATGTGGCCTGTGGTAGCTCAGTAACCAAGTAGTTTTCCAAAGTAAGGGGAACACGGACTATTTCTAACAGGATCTCAAGGGCAGGCTGTTTGACACCCCCCCCCCAGGGGAGGAGCAGTCTGTTAGGCCACAGAGGAGTACTTTGCAGCCAGCCCTGAAGATACCTGATAAAACAGGGTCAGATGAAAGGGGTGGAGGTCCTCCCCTATCAGGGGACTTGGAAAGGGGCAGGGAGGAGACCAGGGAGGGAGTGTGGGGTTGGGGAGGGAATGAGGGAGCGGGATACAGCTGAGACACAGAGTTAACAAAATGTAACTAAAAAAAAAAAAAAAAAAGAACTGACTGTATGCATGTACAATAAAATAAATGATATAAAACAGAAAAAAAAAGAAAATAAGTCAGTAATTTCCTGGAAACTTTAAAAAAAAAAAAAAAGAAAGAACAGGAATTCATATTAATATTCACTCATTGACATTAAAGCCCCAATAGCCATTGTCCTTTTCATAAATTTCCTTCCAATACTTTGTTTTAAAATTTTATTTTTTTGCACATTGTGATTATACAACGTATTTGGTTTTAAACGTCACATGTATCGCCTGATGTTTGGTAGGCACTTTCTCACCGCAAAGTGTTTAAGAGTTTTATTTTTGAGTGGAAATACAGCATCCTGCAGCCGGAAGCCCTTCGTTTATTTAATTATTCTCCTATTGTTGGGCAGTCAGCTGGTTCCATCTTTTTTCACTGTGATGAATAACCTGAAATGAACATTCCTGGATATAAATCTCTGCCCCTATCATTGATTGCATTTGTAAGTTTCTAAGAGTGGAATTATTGAATCAAAAAAGATGAACATGTTAAAGTTCTTAAAATAAATTGCCAAATTTATATCCAGAGGTTGTTTCAATTTGTTCACCCACCAACATGTATTCTCTTCATTTTTTAAAACAATCTTTAATAATCTGATGGGCCTAAGATTGTATGTGGTCGAAGTTATTGATTGGCTCCTTTGTGATTCTTTCCACCATTCCAGTGCTAAGAAAGGCCATTCTCATTCTGAAGGCCGGAAAGTAATCGTCCAAACGATGTTTGTTCACGGATTCATTCTCTTACGCATAACTCTATAATCTATATGACATTAGCAGATGGGTAAGGAGTGACTCTCTTTGGGGGAAGGGCTGTCCTTACCTCATAGCTTCAGGCTTCACGTGCGTCTTCTTCTTATTGATTTCTGTCCTGTTTCAGGTTTACTCCATTTGATCTTCTTACCTAAGGCAGGTAACTTAATGGCTCAGTGTGCATGGGAGAGAGAGACTCAGCCTCCCTTTCTCTTTGGATATGTATCCCTCACAAGGGGCTCTGTCTAGTCTGCTCATCTGCCCTGTACCTTCAGTGTGGTGCCCAGGGGTTGAACGTGAGCAAGCCTGCCTCACCAGGTACAAAGCCTTAGCAAGCTTGGCTTCCTAACTCATGGAGCTCCACTCATATTCTCTGACCCGTGTTAGTCAGCGGTGAGTGTCTTAACATGCAGTGTGCCTTTCATATCCATGTCCTCTAGCTCAAAAAAATATCTAGGGCCAGAGAGATGGCTCAGAGATTAAGAGCATAATCATCTATAATAAGGCCTGCAAGTACACATGCAGGCAGCATACTGTATAAATAATAAATAAATAAATCTTTAAAAAAGTATATGTATCAAAAATAAAGACTATCTTCTTGTCATTACTCCCTCAATAATTCAGTAGAACAACTATTTACGTAATATTTACTCTAAGTATCTTAAGTGATCTGAAGATAATCTGAGCTATCCAGGAGGTGTGTGCAGGATCTATGCAAACACCAAAGCATTTGAGAAAAGGGACATGAGCATCCCCTGAATTTTGGAACCCAGCTGAGATCCTCAAACAACTGTGGATACAGAGGGGCAATAGCATTAACCTTTCACACTTAATGTCCATCCCAACTCATTTTGAGCATGAATATAATAGAGCAAGTTACCAACCAAAAGTCAATAAAAATTCAACAATTTAAAACTGACTTTTCAAAACAGCTCAGCTGTGTTTTCTATTATTATTATTATTATTATTATTATTATTATTATTATTATTATTAGTTACATTTTATTAACTCTGTATCCCAGCTATATCCTGCTCCCTCATTCCCTCACAATCCCTCCCTCCCTCCCTCATCTCCTCCCTGCCTCTTTCCAAGTCCACTGATAGGGGAGGACCTCTTCCTTTTTCATCTGACCCTATTTTATCAGGTATCTTTAGGAATGGCTGCAAAGTCCTCCTCTGTGGCCTAGCAGGACTGTTCCTCCCTTGGGGAGTGGGGAGGTCAAAGAGCCTGCCATTGAGTTCCTGTCAGAAATAGTCCCTGTTCCCCTTACTATGGGAAACCAATTGGTTACTGAGCTACCACAGGCTACATCTGAGCAGAGGTTCTAGGTTATATCCATCCATGGTCCTTGGTGGAGTGTCAGTCTCAGAAAAGACTCCTGTGCCCAGATATATTTGATCCTTGTGGAGCTCCTATTCTTTCCACGTCATACAAACTCCCCCTTCTTTCATATGATTCCCTGCATTCTGCCAAAGGTTTGGTTATGAGTCTTTGTATCTGCCTTGATACACTGCTAGGTAGAGTCTTTCAGGTACCCTCTGCGGTAGGCTCCTGTCCTGTTACTTGTTTTCTCCTACATCCAATGCACCTCCCATTTGTCTTTCTAAGTGAGGATTGATCATCTTACACCGGGTCCTCTTTTTTGTTTATCTTCTTTAGGTGTATAGATTTCATTATGTTTACCATATCTTATAGGACTATATGAGTTGAGTATATACCATGTGTGTCTTTCTCCTTCTGGGATACCTCACTCAGAATGATCTTTTCCAGATCCCACCATTTGCCTGCAAATTTCATGATTTCCTCGTTTTTGATTGCTGAGTAGTATTCCATTGTGTAAAAATACCACAATTTCCATATCCATTCCTCCGTTGAGGAACATCTGGGTTGTTTCTGGGTTTTGGCTATTACAAATAAAGCTGCTATAAACAGGGTTAAGCAAATGTTCTTGTAGTGTACTTGAGCAAATTTTGGGTATATGCCTAGGAGTGGTATAGCTGGGTCTTGAGGAAGCGCTATTCCTAATTGTCTGAGAAAGCCATAGATTGACTTCCAAAGTGGTTGTACCAGTTTACATTCCCACCAGCAATAGAGGAGGGTTCCTCTTTCTCCACAACCTTTCTAGCATGTTTTGTCACTCAAGTTATTCATCTTAGACATTCTGATGGGTGTAAGGTGAAATCTAAGGGTCATTTTTTATTTACATCTCCCTGATGGCTAAGGATGTTGAGCATTTTTTTAAGTGTTTCTCTTATAGTGGAGTTTTCTAGTAGTCCCTGCCCTCAGCACTCTATGGATCTATCTTCACTAGATATAATATTGTATAAATAGACACTTAAGTCTAGACTTTGATCTTCCTTATTTTACTTATGGTATTGATTAAAAAATAAATATTTGTAAGATTTCATTTGTGCTTTTAAAGATTTTTGCCATTTTTCTCTTTTTGCTGTGTGTGTAGACACATATGTGCCACAGTGAGTGTGTGAAGGTCAGAGAACAACTTTCAGGAGTCTGTTCTCTCTTCTTAGCCACGTGGATCCTGGGGATCAGACTCAGATTATCAGTCTTGGCAGCAGGTACCTTCACCTACTAAGGCATCTTGCTGGTCTTTACTATTTGTTTTAAAGGCTGTGGTGCCAGGGGACTGCATCTGGATTGCCAGAAGAGCCTGAAGGCAGTGGTTCTCAGATTTTGAAGTGTATTAGAATCATCCAGGGAGCTGGTGATATGACAATCTGAGGACATATGATATACCACTAGTTAAATCAGGCCATGGGGGGGGGGGGGGAGAATGTCAGCTATATAGCCCAGTGTTCCAGGTAAATTTAATGTGCAGCAAAGCTTAAAAATAATTGTAGGAGAAGACATCTGTGCCAAGTCAGGAGGTCAGATACAAAGGGTGCCATGAGAATTCCCCCCCTTGCCCCTTACTCTTCATTTGCAGATCATGAGCATATTAGTACCTGATCACTGCTTCCCATAGAAAGAGTTTATACTAATACATGAATGTCTGTTTCTCAGTCACATGACACAATAGAAATGTGTGGAGTCTCCTTTCATGTAAGTCTTTCTAGACAATAAGAGTGTGTTGATACAGACCTGGGGCTTTTCTCTGGTGGGATAAAATGATGGAACAGACAGTGCCAGTGCAAACCAACCATAAACACAGACTGAGTTACAGAAGCTTGATCCTAAACCCTCACAATAGGAATAAGCCACCACAAAACATTTGCAATAGGCACTCATTTTCTTATCAATTCAAAGTACAATTTTAAAATGGGTATTTTTTTCCTTTTCATTTATAACATTTGCAGAGTCTTGAACCTGGGCCAGACAATTTAAAAAAAAAAAGCCAAGAATTTATATAGCATGTTTCATCTCCACCCCAGTCCCAAATGTGCATCGACTGTTTTAGCTTTCTTCGCCTCTCTGTTAGAGCATTCCTGTGAACCGGGACTATTGCAATTTCCACAGCCCCCTGGTGTCCTTGTTAGAACCCAGCTGCAGTGTCTGCTGCAGAGAAGAACTTGGACACAGTGCTCTAGCGCCCCCTCTCTGTGTTGAAAGAGCTGCCTCCACCCTCCAAAGTTTTGGTGTCCACAAAGATTCTTTTTCTGAGCCCTCCAAAGCTTTAATTTCATGCTAGGCTACAGTTCACAAGTACCTCATATAGTCTAAAAGGCCTTGTCCTTCTGCCCTTCGATGGCTCCAGGACAGCAACACCCTCCACAGTGTTCTGCTTTGTACTTAATCCCTCTCTGCTCTTATCTCCCTACATCTCTGCTCCAACCCCTTTTCCTCCTCTACTTCTTGAATGTCTTCAGGTAGGCAGTACAGCTGAGTCAGCTCCCCTAAGATAACAGCTAAATCAACTTTGCCTAGTAACCAGTCCCTCTTTGGAATCCATATCACTTTCTTTCACACCTGTACCATCAGATGGCATACTAATGTCAAGTCTTCTCCACATTTTTTCCAGCCACTCCCCACCCAGGACACAGGACAGCCCAAAGTTTTGCTCAAACCTTCCTCTCCTCACTCTCAGCATGCCCCAAATGTGTGATCATGAACTCAGAGTTTTCGCAATGTTACTCTGAGAGCTATCATTCTCTTGGTTTTCTCCAAAGCTTCAGCTGGCTGCCAGAGGTCTTCAGGTGACCATTCCAGGGGAATCCACTGCAAAGACTCCAAAGCCAAACATTATCACTTCCTCTGGTGTTCTTGTGACTACGTAGATAGTGCCTTCAATAACAAAAAGCAAGGAAGCAATCACTGACAACAGGAATTTGTGGCACTTGTCAGGCACACACTTGAGGCCAGGCACTATGCTGAAACTCAAACCTGCATCCCCTTTCTTAGACACCCAGTCTTCTAAGCAAGCAGAAGCATTATCATCTTACAGCTGTGCAATCTGAAGACTACAGGTGTAAGCACCTTGCTCTGGACAATGCAGAGAACCTGTAGACTCTGTGATCTAGAGCCTTCTCTGCCAAATGCTGGGTTCCCCATTCCTCTCCCTGTGTCTTCTGGATACCACTGAGTCAGAACTGTGGACAGCTCCCCAGCAATGTCCACCCACATGACTTAAGTAAATAAGAGACCTCATTCCAAGGACAGGCTATGGTAGTAGTTGGAACTGTGTTCTCTCCACCCCCGTTCTAAAAACAAAACAAAAAAAAAGGTGAGGGGGAGGCACCGCTACACTGGAACCCTGATCCCCTAGAGACTCAGAGTGAAACTTTACTTGGGGAGGGGTCCTTTCAGAAGTAACCAAGTTAGATTGGATAACTAGGATACAGTCTAATCTTTAATCCACTGTGATTAGTTGTCCCATAAAAAAAGGAGACTTTGAACATAGTGCCTCACAGGCAAATGTCACCTTAAGATGAGAGTTTGTCATCCACCTTAAGGAAGACCCACCAGCATCTAGTAGAGAATCTGAGAACACAAAGCATGCAGAGGGACCATGGGCCAGCAGCTCCTTGGTTTTAGACTTTGCTCTCCACAATAAATGTTTCTGGTTCTGAGACATTTAGGTCATAGTACTGTAGCAATAATACAGCTGGTCTCAGTCATTTTAGGTAACCAAGCTTGAGAGAGGAGCTCCCCAGGAAATCTAAAATGCCACTCCCTTCCCTCACAGGTTGTGAGAAAAGGAGCACACCCCATATCCAGTTATGTTTATCTCCTTACCTTACTATATTTCCATCTGTATCCACTCACAGCTTTGTTAGAACTTTGACTCTAATACAAAAATGAAGCTCTCCTTTTTTAACTCTGAGATATGGACTACTGACGTACTGGACCCTTCTTCTCTGGCCACTCCAGGCACATGCATGGATAAGCCCTTATGTACTCTACTCAAAGTGTGCTGTATTTTCAGGAGGCTTCCAAATTTTAACCAAGTTTGGCCAAACTCTCACAGCAGAATCAATTTCTCCCAAACTACCTGGGGAGAAAGCCTTTTGTAAACCTATGTTCTAACACACCCAGGGGACAGGCGACTGCATCCCAATGACTTAAAGCTTTTATGAGCACTCACATTTATCACACCAAGATGGCTTGCAATAGACCACGACCACGTATAGTTAATGCATCCAGTTCACAACAGTAATCTCCAAAGCATGTCTCTTTTAATTCTGACTTGGATTTCAAGCCATTTAAAATTCAAGGCAATAACTCACTCTGTTGCAACATTGTGCAAATAATATTGGAAAATACTTTAATCTCTACAATGCACTCAATAATATTTGAAAAGATTTTAATGCCTATGCTATTAAGCACTGTGTTAGAGAAACTAGAAATTCTGTCCACACTGGGCTGTGTGGGGAAGAAGAAGGAGGAGGAGGAGAAAGAGGAGAAAGATGGAGGAATGAACACTGAGCTTACTTAAGCAAAGAATTAGTTCTGGTTTTTATTAGATAAAAACAGTAACTGTACATGTGTGGAAAACAACTTTAGATACCTTACAAGTCATCTAAATAGCCTCAGGATGAGTGATTAGCATGTGATAATTATTAGGCCACTTCATGTATTGTGTCGATCACCCACACTAAGCTACATATGCACAGAATTCTACCTCAGCATCAGGAAGAGATTTAGCATTTTCAAGATACTGGATGTGAGTCTAGTCAGTGAGGAGGCGCTGACTTACAAGTCAGGATTTTGTCTCCTTCCCCAGCCCATTCCCTTTTTTGCAAGTCTGCTGGTACAGCTGTTCTAATGGCCAAGAGGGAGAAAAAAAGCTGTTTCCTATCAGCTGTGCTGGGCTTGGCCCCAACCCTGCTGAGCTTCAGGGCACTGGACTGTAAGAGCCACGTTGGAAGTGACTCCTTTGATGTTTTCAAAGGTCGGAGCATATCGTTCCCCTTTTGGAGTGTCACTCGGCTGTAGGCAGAGGATGTTTCAGCTGCTGAGAGAGCCAATTAGAGCCAATTATAACCCAACTAACCTCCCATGACACTAAAACTCCTTGTAGAACTTGCCAGTTTCTTGTGTGTGTGTGGGGGGGGGGGGGAAGTAGCATGCATCTGCACCTAGCTTCAGTGTTGTGCATGCCCAGACCACAGATATCCCCAGTGACACCAGTCACTGTCCACTGTCACTAAGCACTGCAAGTACCTGGGCAGGCCTTTAAGTACTAGTACCTAGACTCCCATGCTTACAATCCAGGTAAGATGGTCAGAATTGCAGATCTAGGCATCTGTCTTTTTTTCTGTTTTTTTTGTTTGTTTGTTTTGTTTTTAATATCCCCAGGTTGCAAAAAATAGTGCAGTATCTGAACTCATCCAACAACACAGCTAGGCTGCTGAGAAACCTAGCTTTGGTCTCCTGACCCAATATGACACATTTTACTGGATTAATTGGAGCTTGTTTTTGTTAACTTTGGGTTATTATTTCATGTTTTTAATGGTTTCTTTTCTTTTCTTTTCTTTTTTTTTTTTTTGGTTTAGGGAGACTTAAGCCCACATTCTCATACAAGTTAAAGATACCCTCTACCACCAAGTTACGCTCTCAGCCCCATCATTAGACATGTTTGAAATAAATCTGCATTTTACAAGATTTTATTCTGTCTTTACCAAAGGTATTTCTGGTATCTGAACCAAGCAAACAGACAAAGTAGGATCTTGCATAAACTTCTTTTCTAAATATTATTGAACACTGCTTTGATCCAACAGGAAACTGAATCCATACCATCTAAAAAGAACTTGGCACCTTTGACAGTTCCAGTTACTTTTGTGATACATGTGTGTATTTGTTTTCTATGTTTATCTATAAACACACATACACACATCTCCCATACTACAAAGCACTGTGCAACGAAGATGCCCAGCAGGAAAGTAATGACTGCAGAAAGATGTGGATGGCACAGAGACTAGAATTGTAAGATAAATAACTTTTATTTGCCCATATAGATATATGAATATGTAAGCTTATATGTAAATATAACCTTATTTCCAGTTGGCATCTGATAACAGGACATCTGTTAGAAGTTTCATAGTTTAATTCAATCAGATGTAAATAACTGATACATATATAGCAGGATATGACTTAATTTCTTAAATGTTAGTATATTGCATTGACGTCTTCACTAATGATTAAAATAAGGCTTCATTATGGTCTTAAGTATTTCTGAGATGGTTCTTAAAATAAAAAGGGGGTTCATTCAACTCCATGGAGTCAAATGCAAAGTAACTTTCAAAGTAAATGAGAATAATTCCAAATAGCATTCAGTTGTAGGTCCAATCATTGTTAAAGGTTGCGTTTGGTTTTCAACAGTTCCTTCTCTTCACGAAGCCTTGAGTATAAGGCACATCTAAGGACATATGGTTATTTCTAACTGTATTACACATTGTAAGAGAAAGGTTACCCATCATGATTAGCAGGTTAGAAACTTTGCTAACAGATGAGTGGGTGTCTCATTGAGTGTTTTACGCCTATGGTTTCATTCATCTGTAAAACAGCCAGCCCAACTTGATGACTATTCCGATGAAGAAACTTAGATTCTTGGTTCTTAAACAGTTTTAGTAATTTGCCCAGGGTCACAGAAATTTAATTGGCCTAGCTGATAACTGAATTTGAGTTCAGCAAGTCAAGTATTTGCATTTTTAACCACAGCTATAGAAAATAGAATGCAAGCCTTGATTTGGGAGCCCTCAACTAAAGACAAGTCTCTGAGAGGACTTCCTCATCTCTTTCCTAAAATACAGTGTGCCCTGCCTTCAAAACCCTGTTCTGTGGCCAGAAAATCCTTCCAGTCTCTGAGAAAAAAAAAACATTGCTCCAAATGAGTCACATTAGCATTTTCCATTTTCAGTATTCATTCCTTTATTATTTGCTCTCATTATCTAGAAATCTATATTTTAACCCTAATTGTCTCCCTGTGGTCATGATTAAGGCATAACTAAAATTTGCATTGCAAACACCAGGAGGCCCTCAACAACAGGAGCAGATGAATTTTGAACTTGTCTACTAACAGCCTCTATTGCTCCATTCTCATGTCTTTCTGGCTTCATTTTGGGCCAAAGTTGTTAATTTTTTTTTTTTTTTTTTTTTTTTTTTTTTTTTTTTTTTTTTTTTTTTAGGTTCCAAAGGTTAGGAAGGGGTAGCATACAGGGTAATGACTTCAAGCCTGTACTGTCTCTACGAAGTAGATCAAAATTGAACTTATTGCTGAAATCACATCTTTGAATACAAAAGCTCAAGGATCAGTACCGCATGTACATTCTACTAATGAATATTTATAGGGCCACCCACCGAGAGCACAGCTACTCTATTTATATGATGGCTATTTGAGAAAACCAACGTGGTCTTAGAAAGAGGCATACTGTAGGCAGGATACTGTTTTATCCCTCTCTAAGAGAGGTGGGAGCCTTCATGGGTGTTTGCTCCTCTTCAGCTCTGTTGTTTTAAAGTTTTATTTATTTTAGTAATAGTTACAGCCTAGCCAGGTAAATATATTGCTATAAATCCCATTTAACTTTTTTCCCCTTACTGGAATAGGCTCATAAAAGACAACAAAAACCTGCAGAAAATTCAATGAGGGAATAAGATTGTCAATACGGTGTGTGTATTTGGAAATAAAATGGCACAATCGGGTATAAAGAAGAGCCTGCATTGGAGTTAATAAAAATCAGTCTAGAAGAAAGCTGCAGCTAAGTAATCTTATCTTTTAATAATGATAAAACTTTCTGGGACTCTTCCTTTGTCTGTAAGAGTTTGCCAGCCACGTGTTGGGATGAAAAAAAAAAAAAAAAAAAAAAAAAAGATGGAGAGCAGAGACCCAAGCTTTTCTCTGAGCTCCATGAACAGACATGGAAGAGCCCAAGCACAGGGACCCTCACTCAGCCACACACACCCCAATATCACCTTATCTTGCCTTACCACTCCAAAAGGCTAACAAGCCAGTGCCATTCATGAGCACCTGTGTCGGGCACAGTTTTGTTGCAAATCATGAAATGCGCTTAAGGAATGGTGGCTATACTGCTTTAGTGGATGCTTTTAAATATTCAAATGAAAAATAGTAAATCTGATCTCCAGGGCCTTATAAAACTATTTTATTTTTATTGAACTATGATATTTTCATGTCTCTAAGAAGCCACTGACTGTAAGACACATCATCCATTTAATAGCTTTCCTGGGGAAAAAGGAAAACATGGTCATATTGAATATTATATATAATTTATATATGGTAGTATTTGGCTTCAATTGTCAGCTAGTCACAATCTAAAATCACTAAGGAAAGGGGGGAGGTCTCAAGGAGGGATTACTGTATTAACTTGGCCTCAGGGAATGCCTTTGATAGATTTCCTTAACTGTGTCAATTGAAGTTAGGAGACCCACCTTGAAAGAGGGTAGCAGCATTTCATAGCTTGGGCCTTGGACTGAAATGAAAGAGAGCGAGCAAGCTGAGCACTAGCGGGCGTGCATTGATTTATTACTCTCTGCTTTTGACTACAGATGTAATGTGACGAGCTGCTTCAAGTCTCTGCCATCCTAACTTCCTGCCAAGGATGGACTATAACCTGATCCTGTGAGCCAAAGAACCCCTTCATCCCAGCAGCGAGAAATGAAACAAAGACATAGATAGCAAGACACACGTTTATTTTAGAAACACCGAAACATGGGAAAGCATGTCTTGTAGATGAAAACTACTACAGAATAAATGTATGCCTCATTTGAAGAGTGTTCTTATTATTTATTCTCTAATTTAATTTTCACCGAACTTTCATATGTTTCCATTAATTATTATTCCCATTTTGTGGAGGAAAAGAACCAAGCCTCTGAGATGCTAATTAATTTTCTGGAGAGAGCACAGCTAATAATGCAATACTTGTAGCTCTTTGCTGGTAAGTACATTATTCTTTCTGCCACCCTATGCTGTCTTTCTGTCCTAAAACAGTAGAAGCTTTTGGCTTGACTGTGGTGCCGAGCCCTGGTGAAGGACACATTTATTCAGACCTTGCTTGACTCTTCCCAGCTGTTCTAGAATGTTTATTATTCATATTTAATAATAATAATCTTCTTCCCAAGCTATAAAATCATGTCCTCTCCTTGCTGAGGGTAGGTGGGACAATAAAGATAAAGCTGATTCTCAGAGAAAAAAGGGAGGGTCTGGAAGGTTCAGCTTGACCCTGGGTGGCTGGCTCATTACTATTTGCTTGTCGTCACTTATCTCTGAACAGAGAACCCCTGCTCTGGGGATTACCATGGTGACTTGGCTACATAACAACCTGTGGTCTGCTGAGAATCTTCTTTCTGAATCCTTGGCATAATGAATGTGCAATGTCCCTTAAGCTTTAATTCACTAGACTGCAGTCACCGGTCCCTGCAGTGTCTTAGGGTAGAGTAGGGGGTTTGCAAGATGCGTCCTCCATCAAGTAGACTGGGGGAAATTGATTCTGTTCTCAGAGTTTAGCTGAGCCTGGTTATGACTTAGAAGGCTCCTGGAAGCTCAGCAAAGCTGAGTCGGGATATGTTTGACTAATAGGCACAGGCCTTGTGGTAGCATCTGGATATGGGAAGGATGGTGCCAGGGGATATCTGACATCTGCCAGGGCTACCAGCCATGTTGGCTATAAAATATCTAAGTAGAGCACCCCTCCTCAAGCACAATACCACCCATACCCACATCAAGAGAAGAGAGAGCTCAATGCCTTCTCTTTCTTTCCAGCGAAAGCCACACATTAAACAGAAGGCAGATGTGACTGGCCATGCTTTGCAATCACTGAAAGCTTTCTGTCTTGGGGGGCAGTAGGGATTAAAGTTCTATTTTGCCCCAGTTATTGCTAAAGAATAAGCACAGTTATTCACTTGTGTGTTTATATTATTCATCATCAAGCTATAAGTTTGGGGGCTATTTTGTACTTAGGACATAGTGCTACTCCTAATCATATCTACAGAGAGGAAGTCTCTGACTGTGGATGTTGTGAGGAGCATGGAGGCTTGGTGGTGACCTCAAGTCAATGAAGGTTCCAAAGTGGCCTCTGTAAAACCCAGACCTTCCTTCACCACCAGTAAGACCTCAAGAGGAAAGGGAGACAGCTCTTTAAATCTCATTTTGCTGTATCTCTTTACATGTTTGTGAGTACAATGATGCTTAGAAAATAAGAAAGCTGAGTTCAGTCATTTAAAACCACAATGAAACACCACACCTGTCAGAAGGGCTATTATCAAAAGATGAATGATAAAAAAGCTGCTGGTGATGCAGAGGAGGGGTTCTCTCGCAGGCTGTTGTAGGAATGTGCATCGGCACAGTTGCTACTGACACAATACAGAAGGTCCTCCCAATATGTAAACCAAAACTAGCTCATAGAAAACATTATGCTCAGTAAGCTATACTGGGCACAGAAGGACCAGCACTGCAAGGCCTCACTTAGGTCTGGAATCTAAAGCATGGTGGCTGCCATGCAGAGGAGAAATAAGAAGTTGGCCAACATTCAAAACTTTGTCCTAAGATGAGAATTTAAGGTGCAATACAAATGATAGATGTTGTCGTTGATATGGAGCTACTGTGTATTCAAGTGAGTTGTTTCGTCTCCCAAGACCTTTACTGTTCAATGAGCAAATGTTCATGTACACCAAGTGAAGCTGTGTAACCTTGCCTCCCAAATTATCCCTGATTGGCCAAAAAAAGAAAAAAATTGCCTATACCTGGGCTGGGCAGAGGAAAGGTAGGTGGAGCTAAGGTTTTTGGGCTTTGAGAGCAGAAGGATCACAGGAGAGAGAGGTTCAAGGGAGGAAGGAAAGAAAAAGAAAGAAGCAGGTCGCCATGGGTAAGCATAAACAAAAAGCCTGTGGCAGGGAGGAGCTTGCTTTGAGGATTGGCACAATGGAGAGCAGCCCAAATGGAGCATGTGCAAGTATTTATGGGAATTTTGGATGGGATGTGTGACTAGGAGATAACAAGGTAGCTTGGGGGAGGGGTTAAGATCTGCCTAGCCCCAATGTTTAAGTATTATTAAAAATCTAACAAGAATTAAAAAAAAAAATCTAACAGGTGTCTGTGTCTTTTATTTCTATAGTAGTGAGTTAAATAATAACCTCTGGGTTAATAATCACATTAATCTATATTAAATATTAATTATACAACAGATAAATGATACAGTGAGTACTTTGGTTGCATTAACCATGTCATGATGTACACACGTCAAACCACATGTTGTATACCTTAAATACATACAACTTTATTTATCAACTAAACATTTTTAATTAATTGCAAATGCCTTGACTATAAAGAAAACCTAAGCTATGGGGCTGGAGAGATGGCTCAGAAAATAACAGGGCATATTGTTCCTGCAGAGGACCATAGTTTAGTCCTCAGCACCCATGTTGAATGGCTCACAACTGCCAGTAATTCCATCTTCAGGGGATCCATGTCCTCTTCTGGCCTCACCAGGCACAAACCCGCACAGAGAAAACCCACACAGAATTAAAAATAAAATCTTTTTTTTTAAAGAGAAAATCTAACAGGTAATGTGGTGAGCATCTATAAGCCCAGCACATGTGAGGCGGATGCAGGAGGACTGCCTGAGTTTAGACCAGTCTAGGTGACAATAAAAACAAAATGACAGAAGGAAGAGAGAGAGAGAGAGAGAGAGAGAAAGAAAGAGAAAGAAAGAAAGAAAGAAAGAAAGAAAGAAAGAAAGAAAGAAAGAAAGAAAGAAAGAAAGAAAGAAAGA
>NW_026586173.1:8277984-8326924 GCF_907164565.1 Psammomys obesus
AGAAAGAAAGAAAGAAAGAAAGAAAGAAAGAAAGAAAGAAAGAAAGAGAAAATCTAAACCTGGTGTTTCCAGAGAAAACACATTTCCCAGAACCCTCATAGAAGAGTGTAGCTAGCTCTTAGTGTGATTCTAAGCTCTGTCCAGGGGCCAGAGAAAGCATGGCTAATGAGTACCACAGCTGCCTCCCCCCATCACCCACACATCATCAGGACACTTGGATTTTACTCTTCCATGGGCTCCTCCCTCTTTTGTAAAATGGGAACAGATGTCCTCCAGGCAATTTTTCTCTAACGGACCTCAGAAAGTGGCATCTGCTGCAGGCTTCACCCGCCCTTCCAGACGCTTCTGAAGATGAGGGAATTTCCTTCCTTCCTGGGCCACCTCTCCCTGAGTCTCCACCCACAGAGCCAAGCTTGCCTGGCCTGCTCCAGCACAGAGCATGAGGACAGATCTGATATACATAAATCAACATATTACTCATTTTCTAGCACTGCCTTTGACAGCTGTTACATGAGCACATTGTTAGAAACTGTCAAGCAATGATACACAGTGCCTTTTACAACATATGTTGACTTTTATCTAATGTAGTTCCATAATTAGCCCCGGGGAAAGCGAAGCCAAGACTCCACCTGGCTGTGTGATCTCAGTTAACCTTTGCTGTGCTCTGAGAAAAGTTACCAGGGTAGGGGTGGAGCCAGGGCAGCTGTGGTCCAGGGCTCAGGGGAAGGTAGAGTTAGGGGCTGCCAGGGGAAGACACGCTTCCTTTACTTCTCTACCCTCTGGTTCAGAGGATATAAGCCTGTAGTCAGAGCCTCCAAGAATTAGAGAGATGGCCTGCCCTGGGTAAGCTCTGGAGCTCCACTAGAGAAACTTCTCCCTGGAACTGGGCCCCACAACATCAAAGAACTTGAAGGAGAAAGCTGAGTGTCACTTCAAGCATTATTCTTGGTGTTGTACTTTTTCTCTTTCAGAAAAAGAAGAAAGGCACAAACTGCGTGTGGAAAAAGAGAAGAGGAGGAAAAAAAAAAAGCATATGCCGCTACAGAGTCCAGCACCAAGTGACTTACCTCAGCAAGGTGGCCAGTGAGCTCGGGGTGAGGGCCCTTGATGAAGTTCCTAAGTAACCATGAAAGGCCTTGTAATTCTTCAGGCCCTCCACTTTCATAAACATGCTACATGTCATTAAAGCTGAGTGGCATGCGGGTTGTATTTCATGGCCTCTCCAGCACCCTGGACAGTGTCTAGATCCAGAAATACTTGGGGGGAATCATTTGCACAGGTATGTATTCACCTGTATGTGGGAAGCTGCACACGTGTGTGCCCACATGTGGAGAGGAAAAGGTGTATTCCTCCATCACACTCTACCTTTGTGTGTGTGAGAGAGAGATATGGTTTCTCCCTGAGCTTGAAGCTCACTGTCTCAGCTAGATTGGATGGTCAAGAGACCTCCAGGGATCCTTCTGTCTCTGCCTCCTGGAACTGAGATTGCAGGCCCCTGCCACCATACCTGGCATTTTACATAGGTGCTGAAGATCCGAATTCAACTCACGTGTGCATGGCCAGCATTTTACTGCCATCTTTCCCAGCAAGAAATGTTGTAAGAAATGAACTCATGTATGGAGTGTTGAAGACTAAATGAGAAGACACATGTACATTCTGAGGAAAGAACATCGGTGCCCAGACATGGGCTATCTGATTTAACTTTCCAGGTCTGCTTTGGAAGCCAGGCAGGAATAGAGCTCTGACTACCATGGAAGCAACACACCAGAATAAATCTGAGGGGATTTGCAAAGCATGAGAGTTTTCTAAATATTCATTTAAGATATCCGAAGACACATGGCATTTTCCTACATAGACAGTCCAAATCAAAACAAGGAAAGACAGGTGACCTCTCAGAAGGGCCTGTTGCAGAGCACCTCTGTCTTCATGCTATGCTTGCAAATCCTGCTGAGCCACCCTGAGTATCAGTCCAACTCCTCCTCCAGAGTCCAGGCACTGCAGTGTCAGGGGGACAAGGTGCCTGCTTTCTGAGAAATGCATTCTGCATGCCTCTGGATTTTATCCTGGGATGTGCAGAAGACAGAATATTGAGTGTGGCCTTTCCAGTGGTAAAGCAGGTCCAAGAAAGTAACAGTAAGGTGAGAACGATGACACATCTAAGGTGAGGGTAAATAACAGGGCTGAAGACAGTGTGGCAGAGACAGTGAGGGTCTAGATGAAGAGATGTTCCAAAGAATGAAGAAAAGTGAGAGAGAAAGAAATACTAAGTAGCAAGAAAGAAGAAAATCTCACCAGCAAGACATGGCACAGAAAGTTCAAGAAAGATATGAATGAAAACCAAGTCAGTAGGTGTACCAGCTAGGAAAAGACAGGTAACATGTGAAAAAAAATTACATAGAATTATAATGAAAAGTCTCTCTAACCATGTGACAAATGGGTAAAATATATATATTACACATGCTGCAGAAACTCAGAAGATGAAAGAAAAGAGCCCTGAGGAACAAAGGAATCAAGTAGTGATGGATTCAGAATTTGATAATAGATTAAAGATTGGTAGAATTTGAGGAATGGGAGGATACTGGAGAGTGGCCTAAATATGGGGGCAAAGGGTTGAACACAGCACTAGGCCATGTCTATTCTTTCATGTCCGAGGCAGAGAAAGGTAGTGGGGACTCAGGGCTAGGAAGGAGTTGATCACATAAGGAATAGATTTAGGTATCAGAGTCCAGTTAATCCCACAGAAACTGAGCAGGATCTAACAGGAACTAAGACAAGAGTGCCCAGTACAGGTGGGAAAGGAGAGCAGCAGGAAGGGGGAGAGAGACAAGGCTTCAGTATGGAAAAACATAAAGGTCATTCATGCACTAAAACAATCTTTTCACTGCAACAAAAAAATTAAAAAAAAAAAAAAAGAAGAGAGGAAGATAGAAAGAGAAATGGGGTGGAAACCATTTGCCTACCTGTCTGCTATGGCATGGTCATGCCTTAAATCAGTTTGCTGAATTCTTGCAATTTGAGAAGATGAAGTCTGTGCCACATAGAACTGGTTCAGAGATAAAACCAATGATAGCTCTATTTTATGACCTTGTTAGTTTATTCGGCATCAGTCTCCTCATCTGTGAAATAGAGAAATCGATAGCATATACACAGTGTTTCAAGTGGATTAAAAGAGGTAATGCGTGCCAATGGCTAGGGGGAATAAACACTCAATGAATGCTGCCCATGATACTGTTTTATTATTATCAGGTCACAGAAACACCTTCAAAGAGTGAAAACAATGAAATGACTGCCTTGAGAAGTGTCAGTCACCAGTGAATAGACAAAACTTGCCTTTAAATACTCAACAGCTAAGTAGTCTAGGAATTGGGAACAACAGCAAGGTGAGCTTCAAGATTCCAGTGCTGTGGACACTTCTGAATGATCCTTCTCCCTTGTGTGGTGCAGAACCTGTGAGCAGGTCTTCAGTCCGAGGACCTGTGATTAGATTAGCAATCCATCAGCTCCCGGTTAATCAAAAAGAAACTATGTTGGGCAGACCTGACCAACTGAAAGGCACGTTTAGAATAAGGCCGATCGTGAGAGAGGCAAATTCTTTGTGGCCTTGAAAATGCAGGCTCCACAATCCTTAGAGCTTGTAGGAAAGTGCATTCTATCCAAAGCCCAGAGCTCGAGAGAGTCTTGAGTCTTAAGAGAGGACCATAGCCCAAGCTAACCCCTTGTGACACTTAGCAAAGAACTCTGTGAAACTACCCCATACTTTGGCTTTGCAAACAATAACACAGTGTTTTATTAAATCATCAGCTTGTGGCAACTTGTTATCAGCAATAGAAAATTAAAATATTAAATGTTAACAGAAATGCAGAAAACTGGGGAATTTTATCTACCAGTTTTAGCAGAGTACTTGGGTTAGTTTGGAAAGCAGCTTGACATTGTGTATGAACACCGAGAATGAAAAAGTATTAGATGGATGCATGCCTTGAAGCACAACCCACAGACTTTTTTTTAATTTGTAAATTGCATTTTAGACTTCAACATTTATTGAATTAGTCCATAATAATGAAAATATCGCGTTTCTTCTTTTTTTTTATTAATTACACTTTATTCACTTTGTATCCCCCCATAAGCCCCTCCCTCCTCCCCTACCGATCCCATCCTCCCTCCCCCTTCTTCACGCATGCCCCTCCCCAAGCCCACCCATAGGGGAGGTCCTCTTCTCCTTCCTTCTGATCTTAGTCCCACAGACTCTTACAAGAATGATATGAACAAGAATGCTCCTGAGAAAAGACTGAAGTAGTTAGACAGTAAGGAAACCAGTCTTTGTGCACCATAAGAATAAATAGTGGACTATTCTGAAAGTAGACTATTATCCAACAAAGAACATGAACAAACTACAGTTATGAGAAAATAAGAATGAATCTCAAAAAAAAAAAAAAATAGGCAAAGGAGTAAGACGCAAGGGAGTCTAAATACGCCACCTCTGCCAGCAAACAGAAAAGACTAAACTGCTTGTGCCTGGGAAGCACTCAGAAACCTGAAAGCTGGGGACAAACGGCAAAGAAATAGTTTCCATGAACTTTGAGAGAGTGATTATCTCTTTCCGGGAGCCGGGATTGTGTTCAGGAACCAGAAACAAAACCTTGTCGGGCCGGCAATGTTTACTTTATAGTTACCCTTCACACAGATGTTCGCTGTATAATTTTTTCCAATTGCCCACTCACAGTATGTGCATGACTCGGAATGGAGGGTATGTCTTACAATAAGTGGGAAAGGGTAGAAGACCTCCAAATGGCAGGTCTCATTTTACCTGAGAAACCTTCCCAACAAGTCCTGTGACACAGGCTGGAGGCTCCCCTGATCTACGGGTGCCTCAAATGACCGTTGGGTTGCAGAGGCCCTAGGCTGGTGACTCTGAGCGCACCCTCCCTACTCATAGCGCCTGCGCCTGCGCCTGCGCCTGAGCCTGCTGAGCCAACAGCTTCAGGACACCTGGGCCTGCTGGCAGCTGCAGTGGGGAGGGAGGCTCTGTCAGAGCAGTCACTGGCAGCAGGCTAATAATAAGATTCATTTCTTTGAGACTCACAAGACACAACCTAGGGAGAGTGGAGAATGCTAAAGCTGCCTACCAGGGCTCTCGGGGCTGGTTATTTTTATTTTTTTAAGGTCAATTGTTTCAGGGAGGTATCTTTGTTAGAGGGGGAACAGTAGAAAAAGACCACGTGCCACTGTTGAAAGCCTAAAGGTGGGGCAGGTGAAAAACCTTCCTTCATCAATCATGTCTGGATTCTCTCTTCTAGCTGACGCCTAAACAGGCGGGGACAGAATCAAGACCCACAGTCACTGGAACATGTAGCAGGGAAACAGTCTGGACTATGATGCAAAACTTGGGCTTCATCAGGCTCATTCTTTAATTCAATCTTCAGCAGAAGTTTCTTTCTCCCTTCTTTATCACTAAGCCTGTTTTCTATAACCACGTGACAAAGTACCACACTGGCTAAATGTGTACAGCATAAGCTTATAATCACAAAGGCTTTGTATGTCAGAAATCTGTGGCTGGGTTCCAGAGCCTGCCGGAGCTCAAATATTGTCAAGGCCTGTGTTTCTCATCTGAATCTGAGGAGACCTTGCTCCCATCACCCACGGGTGCAGCTGAATTCAGTTGTAGGACCAACGTTCTGGATTCTCGGTAGCTGAAATGTGAGAGCGACCCACAGTTCTAGTGGCCGCCCACACCCTTTTTGACACAGCTTCTCCCCACCTTCCTAGTCAGCAGGAGAGAGTTCTGGTGTTTATGTGTGATAGCTTTATGCTGTAACTCCCGAATGCATGCATGTGTGTGTGTGTGTGTAAATTCTGCTATCATAGGACTCAAGTACTTAGATCTGACCCACCTGAAAATTCCCCTTAAGATGATATCAACCCCATGTCCAATGTACAACAGCCAAATAGCTGCACAGCAGTATCTGGATTAACATTTTGACTACCTGGAAAAATATAGATATACCAGAAACTGGGAATTTTAGAATTTTGCTTCCATCAATCATCAAACACTGGTATTATTCTTCTGAACACAGAATTCATAAGGATGCAAACAGATCAATGTGCATAAATAGATGAGGAAAGTCCAGGACTCCTCCAGCAATGGGGGTATTATTAATTATCTGAGTTGAATATAATGGCTTGCCTTCACTCATTCAACAAACACATTAGGTGCTATGGAAGTTACATCTACAAATAAATACAGATCCTTTGATGTCATTTACAGTTTCAAGTAGAGCAATCTTACAATCATCACCCGTTTAACAAACAGCTATTGGAGGTCTCTTACGAGCAGGTGCTAGAGGCTGGAGGTCTTAATGACTAACACGTGTGATATACAGTACCGTACGTAAATAAATTCCTATGAGTCTCATAGGAATTCAGAGGAAAATGATAGCTTCCCAAGGCAGAAGAATTTAGCAAAGACGTTTTCCAACAGAAGAGACCCTGGGGTGTGGCCTTAGTAAGAACTGGGGATATGAGAGGAATAGTTGCTGGTTAGAAAAACTGGTGTAAACAGAATCACAGAAGTGAGACGCAACAGAAAGAATTTGGGTAGCAATATGAATCCTACTCTGAGAGGTTACAAGTAATAAGAAAGTGCATTGTGCAAGATAACAATATAAAGGAAGGATGGCACACATTTCGGAGGAGCTGGAAGGGCCTTGCAAAGCAGTTACTGCATATGACATGCCCAAAGGTTCACTCCGGGAAAGTCAACTTAAAAACATCATTCATTTACTCCTTCAACTCAGGCACTGTTTACAGAATACAAGCTAAAATCCCTGACTTTGTGCCATTTTCATTCTAAGAGAGGAGACAATAAACAGGAAAATTACAAAATAAATAAAATAAGACAATTTCAGGCAGTGATAAGAATTGTAAATGACAAAATAAAGCAAGATAGAGTGATAGGGATTAGAGAGAACCATTTTAAGGTAGATGGTGAGAAGAGACTTCCCTGAGCGAGTGAGCACCTGTATCCTAGAGGTAGCATGCCCAGGAAGTGCTAGCTCCAGCAGAACCTTCCAGGCCAGACAATAGGGAGGTCCTATTGTGAAAATACCTGTGATTAAAGCAAGCAGCCATCATAGTCTGCTAGTATGAGGGAAGGGGCTTGGTAGAATACTATAAGAGAAGACATCAGCACCCAGTGGGAAAGAACTTTGAAAGTCTTTAAAAGTAGTTTGAATTGTGTAGTGAGGCTCTCCTGGAAGTGCCTGCACCAGGCAGAGAGCCAAAATGATTGAGCCAAAATTGAATCTGAGATGTAGAATCTTGAGGAAGCAAGGGAAAGAGCACTTCTCTAGGAAATGAAAGACAAAGTCTCGTAGAACTATGGGTTTGGTGGTGGTGGTAGTGACAGTGATGGCGATGATGGTGATCATTTTGATGGTGAGGTGGTGAAGCTGGCAATAATAGCAATGTTAATAGGGATGGTGGTAGTAAAAGTGGTAGCAGTGATGGCGATGATGGTCGTGGTAGCCGTGTTGGTGTCGATAGCCTGTTGGTGGCAGTGGTGATGGCAATGTTGGTGATACCGATAATATTGATTATGGCTGTTGATGTTGCTGGTGAGTGGATGTTGGTGATGATAGCATTTACGGGTAGTGGTGGGAGGGTAGTGGTGATCAATTTGGAATATGTCTGAAAAGTCCAAAAATACTGCATTGACTGAGGGCACAAGGGATAGGGAAATCAAAATCAGAGGGGAAAGAGCTCTCAGCAGAGGAAACAGAAGAGCTCACTGACAGAAGAGTAGCCATGAGGGCCTGGGCCAAGATAGTCAGCAAAAGGAAAAGCCTGTGGAGGAAGTGTGAATGTAGAACTAACAGGCTGAATGATGCATTGCATGAGATGTCAAAGAACAAACATCAGTAGAATATATCTTCTGGCTATGATGTAACTGATACAGTCATGAACTTACGACAGTTATGGATACACACAAGACTTTCCCAAAAAATAAGTCTTGAAGGCAAGAGAGGGATGAGTTAGATAAAGGAAAGAGGTGCGTAGGAGCTGGACTATAAAAGAGTAATGGTGAGTGCGTTTGTAATACATTAAATACATGTATGAAATCATTAGAAATTGACTTTAAATAAATGTAAGGAACTCACAAAGAGCCCGATGACGAGTACCTTGTGTGAAGGGAGAGACAGAGAAAGAGACAGAAAGACAGATGGACAGAGAGACAGACAGCCTGGTATGATACTTCACAGGCAACATGAAGTTCAGCCAGAACCCACCAACCCCTGTAAGTCTAGCGCCAAGATGCCACCAGCAAAACTGCCCTTACACAACACCAACACTGCTCCACTTGACTGCTTTGAATTCCAGACTTTGTTTTTAATATTTCAGGTCCAGACAAACCATGAATATGTTAAAGTTCTGATCAGAAGAGCAAGGGCCAGTCTGATTGTTCAGAGCATGAGTTCCACCAGACTATGTCAACACTAACCAACCAACATGAAGTGAGTGCCATTATGGAGCCTAAGGATTTGAGGTGGGGAGGGTTGTTTGGTTGGTTGATTTAATTTTTGTTTATTTGTTTGCTTGTTAATTCAGTCCAGTTTATCAACTATTTCTTTTCTGGATCCCTTCCTTGATGTTGCATCAAAAAGCCCATCACCAGGTCAAAATTTACCTAGTTTTTCAGTGTTGTCTTCCAGGACATTTGTGGGTTTCATTTTGTATTTAAGCCTATGATCCTTTAGCGCTAATGTTCGAAAATGATGTGGAGTCTGTATCTAGGCTTCCCTTTGTGCATGAAGGGTGCATAGTTCCCACACCATTTCTTGACATGTACTTATTTGAGACAGTGTCTGGGCTCTCTGTTCCTCCGATGATGCGTGCTCCTTCTCCAGTGCTTCACTGTCCTGATCACTGTTACAAGAATTCTTGAGGTTGAAAAGTATCAACCTTCTCACACTGTTCTTCTCCTTCAATCTTGGGTAGGCCATTCCAGGTTTTGTACCTTCCTATATGCACGTTAGAACTGACTTATCAATAATAAAACAACTCTTTTGAATTTTTGTTGAAGTTGTATTAAATGTACAGATTATGTTGAGAAGACCCAACACCCTGAAAATGCTGAGTCTTCCTGTCCGTGAACTCAGACCTGCACCCTCTGTTAGATCTTCTACAAGATCTTTTATCGGAGTTTCGTAGTTTTCTTCATGAATATTTTACACACATTTTCCTAGATTTATACCCAAGTAGCTCATTTTGGGAAGTGTTAACGTAAATTATAGTATATTTTAAATTTAAAAAATTCTTTTTTCCAGCTTTGAGTTCATTTTTCTTTCTGCTAAAATGTGTCCTTTAATATATTTGTGAGGGCTTATGAATAGACATCTCTATTGTCTAGAAACTATTATATTTTCTTACACCCTTTAATAATGTTTTAACTGAGGCTAAATTATTGTGGGGTTTTTTTTCAACACTTTGGGGATACTACCTCTCTGTCTTGCAGCTTCCATTGTGGTGTAAACTTTAGTGTTACCCCAGCCATATTCTGTCTTGACAATGGGACTTATTCTCAAGCCAGTGTGTGCCACACCCTTCTCAAGAGATTTGCTCATTGCCTTAGCCCATGATGAACTGTTACAAGAATAGAAAAGCTTACCCCTGTTGTAGGAATCCCCTACAACTTGGAAATCATGGATCCCCAAAATCAGGGTGAGGTCACACTCAGCTTTTACCTAGACTCTCACCCACCTTGCTTCCTTCATTCCTCTACGGGTTCTAAACCTTCACCAAATAGACTGTGTAAAATCCCTGTAAGGATCTTCTAAACATCTGAATCCAAAACATTTTTAGTTTAATCTTTTTTGAGAATTTTCCTACACCAATACTGTATTTACAATGTTTCAACCCTCCCTCCCAAATCCATGACTTATTCTCTCTCTTTCTTTCTCTCTCTCTCTCTCTCTCTCTCTCTCTCTCTCTCATACACACACACACACACACACACACACACAGGCATTCACATACACCCACACATATGTATATAATATATTAATACAACTTCCTGAGTGCATTTAGTGCTGCTCCTATGTAGACATGTTTAGGACTGACAACTTGAGATTGATAATACAAGGAGCTAATGCTGTTTATAAAAAAATAAGCAGAGTAATTGCTAGCAATTATTGAGCACTTGGCATAGGCCTGGTAGCAATAAATGAGTTCTTATTTGTATCATCTCATTTAGTTCTCACAGGAGCCTTGTGAGGTAAGAGCACTGTAGGCATTCCCTAGCAGCTCTAGATGCCAGGTGTCCTAAGGCAAGTCATTGGCCAGTCACACTTCCTCTAAAAATGTGGTTCTCAACCTTCGTAATCTGTGAAATTTCAATACAGTTCCTCATGTTGTGGTGACCCCCAACCGTGAAATTATTTTCATTGCTACTTCATGGCTGTAATTTTGCTGCTGTTACAAATGATAAGTATCTGATATGCAGGATGGACTTAGGTGCCCACTGTGAAAGGCTCACTCGGCCACCTACAGGGTCATGGCCCACCTGCAGCACATGTTTTTTCCTCTTTCAGTTCTGGAGTTTGTCACTACTCTTTATATGTGTTTATGTAATTGCATTGTCTACCTCCACAGTTAGTTCCTGCCTCTTTCCTGCATGCCTGTGCTATAAGGGTATGTGTGACTGTATGACTGAATGTAGAATCCATCTGGAGAACACATAGGATGAACATCTTCTCAAGAGCCTCACCTTAATCACTGATTTTGCTATATGTGGTTATGTTCATTATTTTGACATATAACTAATACAGTTTCTGGGAAATATAAAATGGACACATCTGTTTAGAGGCTATCATTTACCCATTATACCAACTTAAAGACAGGAGAGAGACAAAAGCAAAGGCCAAAGGGCTGGTAAATAAAGATCATACAACAAGGTAGAAGAAACATGTATGTTCAGTAAAAACAATAAATTCAAATCTGCAAATGATTTTAAAATACAGATAAAACCCACCTCTGGTTGGTTTACAGAAATTTAAAAATCCTGAAGGGAAATAAATTGAAAAGAATATAGAGGGGAAATACCATTTCAAGTAAAATTTGAGTTATTATAATAATAGACAAAAATGGCCCTGGATGAAAGGTAGTATGGAGAAGTTTTTAACATTAGTCAGATAGGTTAAGTTGATCTTTAGTAACAAACAATTCAAAAGTTCTCAAAACTTAACAATGGTGCATTTCTTCCTCTTGAAACATGTCTCTACAGACTAGGAGATGCTGTTTCTGTTATGCTACTTGCTAGTGGAAAAGTTCTGAGGAATGAATCATTTCTCATCCAGAATGCTAGAAGAAAAGAAAAACAAACACATTATGAACCACGTGCTGGCTTTGAATCTCCTTTAAAAGAGGGGCTTCTCTTAAAAAAAATCACAGATGCAAACATATTGTGTAACCTCACTCCTATATGGAATATAAAACTGTTGAACTCTTTTTTCAAAAGATTTATTTATTATGTATACAATGCTCTGCCTACATGTATGCCTGCACACCACAAGAGGACACCAGGTCTCATTCTAGATGGTTGTGAGCCACCATGTGGTTGCTGGAAATTGAACTCAGGACCTCTGGAAGAGCAGCCAGTGCTCTTAATCTCTGAGCCATCTCTCCAGCCCCAAAATTGTTGAACTCTTAGAGTCAAAGAGTAAAATGGTTGTTTCCAGAAGTTGGAGGAAGAGAGGAATGAGTTGTTATTCAATGAGAATAAAGTTTCAGTTGTACGAGTTGAATGTCAATTATGAAAGATAAGTAAGTTCTAGGGAGGACTATAAACCATAGAATTTATGGCTAATAACACACACTCACACACACACACACACACACACACACACACACACACACACGGATGGATACTAGGAAACTTCTAACTGGTCTACTATTGCCTTAACTGAAGGCATGGCATTATGGTCATATTCATATGTTAAAAAGCATCTAATTGTATATGTCATATATGTATATACACATATATGATCATATATGTGTATATACATATATACCACCTTTACCTGAATAAAATCCTTTTTAACAAAATAAGGATACTAACATCCCAAATAACAAAATAAGCAAGTTTAATCATACATGAGTATAAAATGCTGTACCAATGAACAACATGCATGCTCAAAACAGGCATGAAACTTAAATCTTGTAGCACAGAGGATATCACAGATATCTGAAAGTAACAACATATAGAACAAATGACCTAAACCTAGAAAATCACAATTATGTGAAAGCTAGAACTAAAAAAAAAAAAAAAGATAAGAAATATGTATGTTAGAAATTTCAGTGGATTCTTCCATAGCCCTTTATGAATAGAAAATTACTGGTGATAAAGTAGAGTCAAACAAAAATATAAAGTATTAAAATTTATATGATATAGCTCCTGCTATAGAGGCAAATGTGTAAAGATGACTTCCTGAAAATAAAGGTTGAGAAATATCCATATATCAAGATCAGAAACATAGCAAGCTACTGCTAGGGTTTCTTCAAAGAAAATAATAAAAACAGAACAAAACTAATAAAGAGAAAACGGAGAATTAGAAGCAGTAACAAATGCAGCAGGTTCATCACAGACATAATACATTTATAAAAATCAATTGTGTTAGTATCTACCAACAAAGATATTTTAAAATATTTTAAAGACAACAAAAGACAGAAGTACGAAACAATAACAAATGATACATATTGCGTTTCTGAAGGAAATAATAAAATTTTATTGAAAGATATTAAAGAATACATAAATAAAGGGATATGTTGGCTCCAAAGGTGGGAAGACAATATCATAAAACTGTCAGTTCTCCTCAAATTAATCTATATATTCTGTATAATTCTAATTAAAATCAAGAATGGATCTCCAAGAACCATGCCAAGCTGATTCTAAAATATATAGAGAAAATCAAAAAACCAAAAATGGACCAAATTTTTGAAGCATGACAAAGAGGAAGCAATTATTATATCAAGAATGAAGACATAACAAAGCGAGGCTGACATAGGGTGCTGCTACAGCAACAGACAAGACAGAAGGGTGGATAGGTAGAGGTCAATAAGGAATTACCCTATCGTGTGACAGGGAGATGGTACATGGATACAGGGTCGTGAGGACTTCTGCAGCAGCCTGGGATGTCACATTCCTCATGACACACCAACGGCACATTTCATATGACCTTAAAACCCATGCAAAAGCCAGTCTAAATACCTCCCCAAGAAAACTCAGGGTACTGTACCACCTCAGGTTTGAAAGAGTTTTATGTTTGGTTTGGTTGTTTTTTTTTGTTTGTTTGTTTTTTTGTTTGGTTGGTTGGTTGCTTTTGTTTGGTTTGTGTTTTTTGTTTTTGGGAAGAGTTGTTTTTTGTTTTAGCTGCCTCTAGGATTCAATTCAGTGCCTTGTGCATGATACAAATAAGCTTAACCACCAAGCTACACCCTTAGCCCAAGGATGATTCCTAAGAACACAACAAACTTGAGCCTTCAAGAAGCCTCTAGATCTCACTAGCTTAAAACTCAAAACCTGTGCAATTCAAAATTAATATGCAAGAACTATACTTAGCCAAGTGTTTATATCCTGAGCAAATGAAAAGTGTAACTCTGGGACTGGAGAGATGCTTTAGCACTGAGGAACATATACTGCTCTCCCCCAGAATCCGGGTTTGGTTCCCTGCCCACATGTGAGGCAGCTCACAACCTCTCAAACCTCTAGCTCCATGGGAGTTCCTACCTTCAGGCCTCCAAAGGCACTGGCATTCACATACACATACCACACACAGCTATACCTACACTTATACATAAATTTTAAAAATTCATAAAGTAAAAAAAAAAAAAACAAAAGATATAATTCCATAAGCATAAGGGGAGAATTTATCAAAAACTGTCAACTACAATCAACATGTACTTCATAGTGCTGGGTGTGGCACACTGGAAGAGCCAGTGAACGTATGAATACAGGCGGCATCACTACAGTTGCTGACAACTGTATGCATTTGCACCTGCAATCTGTCATTTCACACCCAGGTACTGGCAAATATCTAAAAGCCTGGTGATAACAAATGTTGGATGGGAACATGGAACAATTAGCACTCACAGCCACACAAAAGAAGGGTTGTTTTGAGAACAATGCAACTGAATCTAGTTGTGCTGAAGACACTCAGAACCTTTGTTTTCTTTTGTTGACATGGAATCTCTCTAAATAGCACTAGGTGTCCTGTAACCCACTATGTAGACCACACTGCCCTTGTAGAGATTCACCTGCATCTGCCTCCCAAGTGCTGGGATCACAGGTGCCGAGTGCACAGTCTTAAGACCCACCTACAGCGTGGTTCTAAGCACTTCCTCAGAGAAGTCCTGTGCATGTACCAGGAGTTCTGTAAGAGGATATTTCCAGGAACACTTTGTGACACTGAAAAAAAATATAGGTAAACAATGTGAAAGACCATCAACAGAAGAATGGGTAAATTATGATATGTTCAGGCAAGACTACCCTCCAGCAACAGAAATGAAAAGTTAGACATCTAGTCAATAACCTGAGCAAATCTTAAAATGCACAACATTGAATTAAAAAAAAAATGTTGTGGAAGCTTTCACAGAGTGACACCAATTACATAAAGTTTAATGCAAGCAAAACAACATTCTCTAATGTCAATGGGCATATTTTAAGGATGCTAAAATTCTCAACACTAAATGACACGTATGTATCACAACCCCTCCTCCCAAGGCTCAGGGCTTCTCCCAGAAGACAGTTTGGGTGTGTTATAAAAGCCAGAGGAGGCAGATGACTATAACAAAGCAGTGTCACCCAGAAACAGCAGGGCAATTGCACAAAGGAACCCACAGCAGTTCTGACAAGATGCATAAGACCTGTGCCAGCTCAACACAAACTTTAGTCACAGAGAGGGAATGAAGAGGAGCATAACGTCCCACTTCTAGCTGAAGAGTTGGCAGTTAGTAGCTTCTGGGAGAGGGAGTCAGCTTTCTTTAAGGACACAGCCTCTGGTAGGCCAACCAAGCTCCAAGGGGTAGTCCCGCACCACGCCCCAGACTATTTAGTCAGTATAAATTGGGCTTGTTGGGCTTTTAAAAGCAAAGGATATAAAATTGGGTGGGTGAGGACACAGTAGTTACTCTGGAAGGAGTTAGGGGAGGAGGAATGAATATAACTAAACTGCAATGTATGAAATTCTCAAAGAATTCCTAAAAATACAATTTTTAAAAATAGCAAAAAAATGTAAGGCATAAGTAATAAACTTTGAGCAGTGGGGAAAAAAAAATCTCTGAGGGACTGAAAGAATAGAGCTCCCTCAGCTAAATATAGTGACAGGAGGAAGCTAACACTTAGTAGGTCTACTCGGTGAGTACAGAGATCTTCAGTCTGTGTGTGTGTGTGCATGTGTGCTGTGTGAAACATTCCAAAAGTCTTTTGAAACTATAAATACATATATATGGAGAAACAAAGAGTGGATGACTCCTCTACAACTTCCTCCTACATGTAGAAGAGGTTGACTCCTCTTCCCTCAAAGTGGCAGCTAACCCTTAAGAAGGAAGAAAATAAGATCCCTCCACCAATCAGGCTCTTCACCACAGCTCTCCCACTCTGTATTCTCATGATATCTGAAAGTCTACCACGTTCATTAGCTCAAGAGTTTGTGCTGACCCCATCTGTCTCTTCATCCACAGTTCTGATTGACCGAAACTGGGCCCCCAGGTCACCTAGGTCAAACAGCTACTCTGTCTTATCAGTTGTAGCCAAGAGAAAAAGAATGATGTAATCAGTACATATCCTTTCCAGACAGACATGAGCTCAAGAAAAGTTGAAGTAAAATGTACAGACTTCTCCCACCCTGTCCATCCACTAAGCAAAGAAGAAAGCACTGGAATTAAAATGAAGCCTGCTCAGCAGTATAGGCTGTGCAGGAGGCACAAGCATTCTGGCCATACTGTCTCTTGAGTTAAAACAGACTCAGTGCATCAGGAGAACCAGATGGGAGTGCAGCACTAATGGAGAATGGGCATAGGAAAAGCTAGAGTCTCCTGGGGAGATGGCTTACATTTGAGAATTGGGAAAATTCAAGCAACAGCAAAGCTGACCAGCGACTGATCATCAGGACCCATGTTTAACTCATACTCTCTACCTCCAATCCATGCAGAGAGCCCTCCTCTGAGAACCCTACTCAATAAATACCACTCCCACAGTCAGAAACCCCCGTGTAGCCTTCCCTTTCCTCTCTCCTAACCAACCACAATACGAAGCTCTGACCCTCCAACTTCTCCATTTTTGTTCCTTCCTACCTATTGGCCATGGCCACACCCCATCAACCCAACCCACACTTCTTTCTCTCTCTCCTGGTTTTCTACAAAATAACTCACAATTTAGGCAAAGAGAATCATTGAAAATTACACATCTGACTCCCACATTCATTCAGTGAGCATCTGATATAGATTCCCACGGTGTGCCACCAAACATGGACTGGAGAGAAAGGCACCAGTGCTGCCTCTGCATTCTCAGAGGCAGAGACAAAAGGACATTTAAAAATGGCAAGCAGTCCACACAGAGAGCTCAGAAGTCATGGTGCTTGCCTGATGACCTAAGGTCAATCCTTGGAGCCCCCAGGGTAAAAGAAGAGAGCCTGTTATTCCAGAGAGTCAATCTCTGGCATCCACATGTGCACTGTGGTACATGCATACCACACAGAGAAAGAGAGAGAGAAAGAGAGAGAGAGAGAAATAGAGAGTAATTTATTGATTAAATGTTTAAAAACTGTCTGAAGGGACTCTGGCCAGCTCCCGCTTGGCTCTGACAGGCTTTGCCCTTCTCCCCCATTTCCTCTGCCTTGAAAAAAAAAAAAAAAAACCTTCTAAAGCTAGACACCAAAGACCAAAGTCTGTTCCCTTATTTGGCCGCTTCCTTCTGAGGCTGGCTAAAAAGTTCCAACTATCAAAGTATTGATGTTTACCAAACAAAAAACCCCTTTGGCTCACATAATTAATATACCCAATCAAAATTGAACACATCATCCTAAAGTGGGGGGGGGTCCTGCTTACCTTTAGAATGGCACCTTTAGAAGCTGCCATTTGCCTGTGGGCCACATATGTTTCCTCTTTATCCACACATAGTCCTTTGTCCTCCAGGATAAATAGCCCTTATCACTCTCAATTGCCCCCTTTCCCCTTCCCTTCTTCTGCTCCCCTTCTCCCTCCTTTTCTAGCTCCTGTTTTTGTTTCTCATTTGCTGTTCTCTGTCCCTCTGGGGAAAATAAATCTCCTTTGTGCTAAGAACTTGGTCTCAGTCCTGAGCCTATAAAGATCTTTGGGACTGTCAAAAAAAAAAAAAATCTGGCTTGGTGTCACATGCCTATAATCTCAACTGCCTTCAGAGAATAAAGACAAGAGGATCAAGAGTTAAAGGCTAGCCTCAACTACATAGAATTTGAGGCCAATCTGTGAAGTATAATTTTTAAAATTTATCCAAAAAGTAAATAAAAATGAATCAAAATTGATTTTCAAGTTGTATGAGCACTCTGTGGAAAGATATGTATCCTCAGAGTATTTTTTACCAGAGATTTCTAATGCAGACAGGCAAAGAGACCTCGCACCTACCTGACAGTAAACCTTTTATTACCTCTCCCTTTTAAAGATAAAACCAGTCATCATTCAGCTTCTGCTTCCTCTCCTGCCCAACTTCATCATCACTTTCTCTTCTCCAGCCACCCAGGACCACTCTCTGCTCCCTGAAAGCATCATTGAGAGAGGTCTTCTGTCATTTTCCTCAGCCAATCACTAATCATCTCTCAATTAAGGATCACAATCCAAGAAGGCACTCCTTTGAGTGGCTCAGATGCGACAGATGAGCGCACTTTTAGCCATCGATACTGGGAAGGATTAAGACAACAGCTTGACCGTGGTTCTCAACAGCTGCTCCATAGAATTCACCTTCACCACATGTCCTTCCATCCATCTAGGCAGGACATTAATCCAGTTGGTGCTGTCCACATCATCTAGTATGTGGTGGATCTACCAGGGTCACAACCCTTAAAATAAAACCAACATCCCTCTCCTGATCACTTCTGAAGAGGAGGTCTGCCTGAAACTGGTGTCCTATGAAGTGTTTTGTCCTTATATCAGATTTTCTCATGACCATCTCTTCAAAATATGTGAGAACTATGTTTTCCCCCCACAGCCTGTTACTGTAACATAATACTCTAGACTGTACATTTTAGAAATAGAGTAATATATTTCTTACGATCCTGGAGGCTGAGCAGCCAACATCAAGGGTCACATTTTGTGACTGTTTTTTTTTTTTTTTTTCTTTTTGCTATATCATCCCAGGAGAGAAAGCAGAGAGGAAAGTGAGAGTAGGAGTGAGAGATCAAACTCACATCTTTAATTCTGTTTTAAAATTAACACCAGTGCATTCATGAGGATGGAGCCCTGGACCTAGACAGCTCTCATTAGGCCTCACATTTCACCGCTGCTACATAAGATTAAGTATAGGAGATGATTTAAACCACTGCTAATTATAAGTTCAATGTTTGCAAAGAAATTTACGTCCTCTTTCTCAGTGTGTTACAGTGCCTGGCTTATTAAAGGCACGCAAGAAATAACCACTAAATAACCAATGGATGGATGGATGGATGGATGGATGGATGGATGGATGGATGGATGGCATAACTGACCTAGCTTTGTGGAAAGTCGGTGCCTTAGAACTGGAAAGACTCTTGAAGTTCCTGGTCACTCTCCCACTGCATCCTACACAGCACACAACAGTCTTTTCCAAATTCTCATTTCTCCTCCCAGCTCACCTGTCTGGTTTACCCCAGTTGTGGCCCCTTCTCCATCAGGATCACTGACCACATAGTTACAGGGAATTGCTATCTCCATCTACAGCCAGGTCACACAGAGCCAGTAAGTGACCTGCCGACTCGGATCCCAAGACTGCAAATACGTCCTTCCGCCTCCTCCAGGTTTATCTCCTCAGCAGTAGCTTCACTGAAGGTCACTGACTATAAACACATGGCCATCCTGCCCTGCAAGTCATTCCTTTGTGCCCAGGATCCTCATTCCAACATTCCATTTGCTTCTAAAAAGTTCCCTTTCCAGGCATCACACTGCCTCTGCTGTGCTGGCCAAATGCCCAGTGAAGTCCTAAGTTTCTTCTGCACTGTGAGCTCTATTATAAAGAATTAACAAGGAGCTAAAACCCACCACCATGAAGGCACATGCATGCACGAATGCATGCATGCACACACTCGAGAGCACACACACATGCATGAACACATGCACACACAGAGATATACACACACACACTAAATGCTTGCCTCACTTCCCTATCTTTAGGGCAGTTTCCAGCTCCAAGTTCTCCAGTCTTGGCAGCAGCCTTTGCCTCTGGGAGAAAGACAAGCAACTTTAGAGTGATATGGAAATCACTCCCTAAACATTTGCAAGCCTTACAGGACTTGGAGGGGTCCCAAACCAAATTCAATCAGCCCTTTCTCCCCCACATTTGCTGCCTCCAGCTGAGACCCTCTCATACAGTGGAGCCCAGTGAATGAGGGACACCTGATGACTCCCGAGAGGTCCCACCCACAAAAGTCACCTCCAGAAAGTGGGGGAGGGTAGAGAGAGGATTGGCAGAACCAGGCTTGGGGCAGCTGCCATGCCAAGAGCTTGCTTTTAACAGAGGCCTCTGCCTGCAGTGGGAAGGACTTTTGGCAAAAACACAACTTTATACAGCAAGGAAATGATGGTGCTAGCCTGTGGAGCCCTGTTCCTGAGCCTTTAAAGACTGAAAACATTCAGCTTCTCAGTGTTTGTCTAGGAAAGCCCTAAATCCCCCTGGCTTCTTGGGTTAATAAATGATATTTGCAACTGGATGCCGGGATGGGAGTCCTTTCCCCGTCTTCTACCCACAGAAACCTAATTGAGCAGCATTCATTGATCTGGTCCTCTGATGAGACAATGAAATTTCAAAGGATCCCTAAAGAGAAGAAAGCCTTCAGCATGTGAATTGTGTGCACTGAAAACACAATAGCTCTGTGAGTAAGCGTGTCTCCCCCAGCCATAGGAGGATCAGGAATATTTGTGGCAGGTAAAAAATTCAGAGAGACAGGAGAAGGACCAAATGAGTATAAGGATGAATGATGAAGACAAATTCTACAGAGACACTACTTGTTCATTTTGGGGGGAAGGGATGTGTGTGTGTGGTGTGTGTGTGTGTGTGTGTACTCTCGAGCACCCACGTGCATGGCAATGGTTTTTAGCTCCTTGTTAATTCAAACTGCCTGCCTAATCCTTCCCAGTACTGATGGTTAGGCATGTGTCCCACATGATACACACATGTCAAATGGTCCCATTGCCACTGTTACACACTAACCCAGGATTTTCCTAGAAAAGCCCCCACCAAATCCTGTTGTAGAAAAATAAGTTTCAAAATATATGGAGGACTGGGAAATGCCTATGTAATGCCCCTCTCCTCACGTGGGCACTGCCATAGTCTGAAGGGGCATGAGGCAGCAGGTTTAGAAAGCCAGCTCTGTCCTCCAATCAAGAGATGTGTTATGTTGTGTGTGGGGGGGGGTATTTGTTTTTGTTTGTTTGTTTGTCAGTTTCTTCACTCCTATGTTTGGAGAAATAAAACATGAGTGTCGGAGTCAAACACTCCTCGTGTGTTTTGCTTAAGGCAGCACAAATGTGTGACCAAAGGCAAAATACCCAACTTTGCTCCTTGCTTCTCTGGGACAGGAGGGGGAGGGCAACGTGGACCCCTTAGGCTTGTGTGAGGCCAGAGATTGTGATCATAAACAGCAGTTGTCACCTGTGCTACTTGCTATGTTCACCAGAGTCCCTGTGACAGGAAAAGCAGGCTGCAACACCGGGAGCTTCAGAGTTACAAGAATGTGGAAACCATGTTTGCTGATCCCTGCTGGTAAATGATACAAAATCCTCATGAATTATACAAAATGTCTCATGTGTAAACAGAGATATCATTTAAGGCAACAAAGTCATTTCTGAACTGTGCTCCAGTCCCTGTGAACTGTGGATTCCTACACAGCTGTAACTTCTGATTTCCTAATTAAATCCTTCCTGTTTGCCTTTCAAAGACTGAAACCACACCTATACCTCTCTATCAAGACAGTCATCTCAGGATACTTATGAAACCTTGTAAGCAGGGATCAGGAACAATGTCCTACAAGGTACCTTGCTTCTTCTGGCATGCATTCTAGGCGACTGAGAACTTTCCCTTGCTTGGAGTCCATGCAGACTTGTAGGGACAGACCTGAGGCCTGGCTGCTTCACTGGCCTGGGCCTCTCTCCACTCTAGACCAAGTGTCATAGCAGCATTAAGGGCCCATCGAGGGAAAACTACTTCCTTCTAGTCGAAAGGGTAAAATCTCTGGTTTAGGTAGAGATTCTGGTTGGGCAGATCGATGATAAAGCTAAGGGCCCACCCCTTGGGAACACAGAACAACCCTAGGATAATAGGTTCACCTTAAGCCATGCTCATGAGATAGGAGGAAATAACTAACTGGCCCTTTTCTGAGATAATGTACTTTTCCTTCCCAAAATCCCATCCATAGCAGGGTAGCTTATAGATGCACAGGTATGCGGCTCTGTAAGCCAGCTCTATTTCCTGAATTACTCCTCTCCCCCCCCCCCCCAAAAAAAAAAAAAAAAAAAAAACCTTATTTTTCCTTTTTTTTATCTCTTCTAAGCATGCTTTTTCTAAAACTTTGTGCTTCCTTCTTTCTCAAAAGTTCCTCTCTCTGCCATGTGGCTGACCTCCATATTGGCTTAACTGGAACACTGTGGCTTTTTTTCTTTCTTTGCTTCATCTTCCTCCTTCAGGCAGTTGCCAAGATTTACAGCTAGCCTGTCCTGAGATTTTGCATTTAAAGTCTAATAAGTTCATTCCTGAGCTTCCCTTTGAGCCTGCTCTTAAGTTCTTTTTTTCAGTGAGACTGAAAAGCCTAAGAAAGAACCCTGGTTTCTCTAGTAACACGTGGTGACTCTGTTGAGGACCACACCCAGCCCAAAATTTCCAATAAACTACAATAAACTGTGGCTATTTTTCTCTGGTGGTCTTTCCTGGAAGAGACAGCACATCACTCCAAGGCAGGAAGCGAGCTAAAACAAAACGAGCATTTCACCAGCACTTTCAAAATAGAAGTTTGCAACCCACAGCACCTCACACAGAGCTGGAATAATTCCATTTTGGCCTGCACCTAAATCCACTAACATAGTAGAACCACCCATGTCCTTTTCAGGAGAGAGAAACTACCTGGGCCCCCCAAAGAGCTGGCCAGGAGAGCACATGCTGTTCTTTGGGAGTCTTCCCTTGCTGTCAGTCAGAAGCTTTGCTGCTGCTGCAGGGTAATCCTGAGGGCTCAAAAGGCCATGCCTCTAAGAAGGACATTCACCAGAATAAAATGAGCATGCCAGGCAAATCCAAGCCAACAGCGAGGAAAATGTGGCTAGGCTAGACAAGACAGAATTCGAACTAAAACTAAGAAATTCAAAACTAAGAATTCAAAAAACACCATAGGCTCAGATTCAGCCTTAAAATCTAGCCAGGGAGTCCTCAGAAGGACCAATTAGGCCATTGTGTAAATTCCAAGATTAGAGCTAGATGGTATAAAAGAGAGGAATGGGGATGGGGCGTAAGGTGCTTGCCTTTAATCCCAGCACTCAGGATGAAAAGGCAGACCAATCTGTGAAAAAACAGGCCAGTCTGGCCTAAATAGTGAGTTCCAGGCAAGCCAGGGATTTTTCCTACTTTGTCTCAAAAAAAGACATAGTAAGTGGGAAAGGGACTAGGAACAGAATGGTTGAGAGAAGGTTCAAGCAAAGTACCAAAGCATCAACTGGGTCTTCAAAAGTGATGATTACATTTAGTAGCCCGGAGGTGAGGCTGATGAAGTCTGAGGGAGATCTCATCCTAAGGCCATGTCTCTCCTCCAAAGGGCCTGAGGATACACCCGACAGAACTGTACCAGAACACAGGGAGGCCAGACCATACCCTGATTACAAAGAGTCTAGAATCTTCCAAATGACCAAGGATACTTTAGAGAAAGAGAGTATACCAAAGAGAAACCCAGCCAAGCAGAAACCTGTCATGTATACCCTTAAGTAATTTTCAAATTTGTTTTGTAGTTCTCAGTTTCATGTTCAGGTATATTGTATATTTAAAGCCTTTTTATTTCCTTCTTGATGAAGCAACATATACTCTTAGGAGAGAAAAAATGTAAGTCAAAACACAGGAAACTGAAACTTTATGCTTTTCTCCCTATTTCCTGTGATGTTCATTATTTATATGCTGATGTTTATTCTCTATTCCTTATATGCCTATAGAATAATTATTGTCGCAAGTTCAAGATTGCACTGTACAATCCGTTTGGAAACCTTCTGTCTTCACCCAAAATGCATGAACACTCTTTCACACTGTTTCTGTCTTGATCGACCGCTGTTTATGATAAAAGAAATCCCTGGAAGTAGGCCTGGTCCTGGGGATTTACAGTGTGAATCTGGAAAAGGCAGCTTGGATATGAGAGGATAGCACCTGGGAGGCTTCCTAACGGGGACAAGCTCTCTGCTCAGTGTGCAATGCTTCTACAGCCCAGTGTCCTGCTTCTGTGGATGGCAGCCAGCAAGCTGCCCACCTCACCACTCCACCTGCCTCTTCCCATTCCAAATGCATGATACCCAAATGCCCACAGTAGGCAATCAAACCACTCTGTATGTGTCATCTCTGCACCATTGAAACAAGCTCTACAGCCAGCAGGAATGAGGAAGGTAGAGATAGGTGTGCCAATCTATTAGGGAAATTGACTGACTTATAAATATTATTTTCTGTTTCTTCAAAGGCTATGCCAAGAAGGCAGCCTGTGTTTGTCAGGGGAAACTAAATGCTGTTTATGAAAGCCTCAAAGGCTTATTTTCTGCTCACAGCCTGCCTTACCCTACATCAGTAAAGATGGGAACAGGAGCCAGAGGCATCCTTCGAAGACCATGGGTCTTTCCATCAAGGCAGCCATGCTATCCTGTAGAGCTTTAGAGTTCTCTTTAGGATCCTCCCTCCTCAGGAAATTAGTTGCTTCTGGTTCATTTGCTTCCAAGCAGTTCCATATATGAAATAAACATAGTCCAGGTCCTTTCCTTAACATAAAGCTAAAATGGATACAGAGAGAGAGATCTGACATTTTCCACAGCTGTCTAAGGCTATTTGGAACAAAAAGATAACCAGAGCAGCCACACCCATTCTAACTTCCCTGCAGAGGAGAGTTACTTTGCCTAACTGGAAAGTTTTAGCTATCTCTGCCTCACAAACCCTCCTCTTTCATTTCTTACTGTTGAGAAAGCAGCCAGCCTTTCCGGCCAGTCTGGGGAAGAATGTGTAAGCAGAGTGATCTTATCAGCCTCATGTGTCTCCCTAGAACCTTGACACTCGGCTCATCACGGAGTGAAGTTCAATTGCACTCCCTCGGAACATAGGCTACTCTCCGTGGCCCTGTGTAATGAATGACATGAGGTAGAAGAAACCAATATGACTGCTGAGGCTAAGCCATAAAGGTGATTGCTACAACTTGCCTGATCACACAGTTGCCACGATGTACGGAAAGTCAGGCAAAGCCATGTGGAGAGACCGGAGACATTTATGTGGAAAGGTCCTGAAGTCCCCACCTGACAACCAGAATCAGATAGCAAATGCCTGAATGGATGAGTCTTTGAGCTCCTAGCCCCAGCCTCAACCATCTAACATCAAAGAGCAGGGACCAGATGTTCCTGCTATGCCCTATTTGAATTCCTGATGGGCCAAACCTGGGGCCATATGAATGGTAGTGACACTAGCTCTAGGGTGCTTGTTACTCAGTCAGAATAGCTAGAACATTTGATTCCCCACATTTTTTTCATTTTTTCTGTCTCCTGTTCTTTTTCTTTCCACCAGCTCATTCTTCTCTAACTCTCCTTGTGGGTAGAAAAGCCCACCATCCGAGGCATGTGCACACTGAAGATTTTGTTTCTCAAAACTCCCTGGAGCTAACAGATCCCTTCCTAATCACCGCTTGAAACTCTGCCAGAAACTTTGCTATCACTGTTTAGGACTCTGCAGCCTGGGGGCCTCCAGAATGGGTTTCTTTACTCTCCACCACCTGACTGTGGGGTCAAGGGTTCATGTTCTAGATCAGTAGTTCTGAACCTGTGAGTCAGGACCCCATTGGGGATCAAAAGACTCTTTCACAGGGGTTGCATATCAGATATCCTGCATGTCAAACATTTATGTTGTGATACCTAACACTAGCAAATTATAGTTATGAAATAGCAATGAAAATAATTTTATGAATGGGAGTCTCCACAACATGAAAAACTGTATTAAAGGGTCACAGCATTATGAATGTTGAGAACCATTGCTCCGGATGGTTTTGTTAGGAAGGAACCCTTCAGAGTGACAGTTTCTAGACTTCCCAAAGAAGCCTTGCATCTATGACAATCTCATCATCCAACAGCTTGACCCACAGTTTATTACCCATTCACCTCCTATCCCCCACCAAAGGTCACTGAACATCACCAGCTCCCTTTGTCTCATTGATACGCCATTATCAGGACTCATCAGCCTCCCTAAGATCCTGGAAATCTTGCTGTTGGGGTAATCCTAGCACTGACTAGAGCTGGCCTGGAAGTAGCTGCCAAATCTCAACCAAATTCCATTGTCCTCGAGTGAGTTATGTGACCTTGCACGGCTACAATGGCTTTACTTTCAGAAGTTATCCCTGGACAACAGTGACCTAAAAATCTCACACTGAACATTCTAGAAACAAACAAACAATTCTTACGTTGTAAACTGTGCTTGGTTTTAAATATCAGTCTTGCTCCATTCTTCCTGGGATAAGAGAAGAACACCCTTTTGTCCAGTGTATGCACGCTGCATATACTACAAGCTGTTAGTTTTGTAGTTTTCAAGGGCACCATCATGGCATCATGAGGCTGATGCCTAAGCCCACACGTAGAAAACTAAGGTACCTTGCAACACCTAAACCATTGACCTCACTTCTTCACATCTGGAGGCATTGTGTCATCTCTTAAGAAGGAGAAGGATAGGTACGGTACAGTAATATATTTTAAAAAAAGAAAAGAAAAGAAATCGGTTACTGCACACTAACCGATTGTGCCACTGGAGCAGGATAAGCGCACTACAAGGCACAGACCCAAAGAAGATAAATAACAAGGAGGATCCGAGAAAGAATGCATAAATCCCACTTGGAAGGGGAGATAGAATAGACAGAGGTCGTGGCTGAAGAGAGAGAACAAGGTAGGAGAGGGGATGCAGAGAGTTCAGAGGGTGGGGAATCAGACCTGAGGAGAGCGGGAACGAGAGGACAGAAAGTCTGTAGAAGAAAGAGAAACTGAGGGTGGTGATGTTTCTTTGGCAAGCTGAAGACCTAAGTCAGGGTAGGCTCCTGGGAGGATATGAGGGGGAATCAAGCAGTGAGTCCTTTAGCAGAGGATAACCTCTAACTAGACGAGCCTCATAGTAGAGGGAGGGGAACACCAACCCACCCACAAAAACTTTATTCCCAAATTTACCCTGCCTACAAGATGTGTAGGGATAAAGATTGAAGGAATGCCCAACCAATGCCTGGCCCAACCAAAGGCCTAGCCTATGGGAGAGTGCCAACCCCTGACACTATGAACGATACTCTGCTAAGCTTGCAGACAGAAGCCTGACAGAGTTGTCCTCTGAGAGACTCTACCCAGTGGTGCCTCAAAACTGATGCTGAACTCACAACCAAACACTGGGCAATGAGTAGGTAGTCTTGTGGAAAAGTGGGGGCGGGGAAGAGAAAGGAACCTGGAGGTGACAGGAGCTCCATAAGAAGACCAACAAGGCCAACTAACCAGGGCCCAGAGGAGCTTGCTGAGATGGAAGCATCAACCAAGGACCATGCATGGACTGGACGTAGACCTGCTACAAAGATGTAACAGATGGACACCTTGGGCTTCATGTGGGTCCTCCAGTAAGGGGATTAGGGAGTGCATCAGACAAAAACTCACTTACTAGCTTTTTTTATCATTTCCCTGTGGTGGGACTGCCTTGCCAGGACACAGGGGAAAAGGACACGCTCAGTCCTGATGCAGCTTAATAAGCTGGGGTAGATGGGAAAGGAAGTTCCTCTTTTCTGAGGAATAGGTGAGGGGTGAGAGGGAAGGAAGCACCAAGGGTGGAATTGGGAGGGGAGGAGGAATAGGGCTACAACCAGGATGTGAAGTGAATAAAAAAAAAAAACGTAACTTTAAAAAAAAAAAAAAAGAAAAAAGAAACCACATTCTCACAAATTAAATAATTGTTCTATTATTATTCTTAATATTCCTAACTTTTTCATAAGTGTGTGGGTGTAAAATAATTATAGTGTATATAAGACCCACAGTTTAGGGCATACAATGAAGGTCTTAGAACATATTCCCTATGGATAAGGAAAAACTATTGTATAAAAGGGATTATGTGATTATCTGGGCCCCTGGGAAGAAGGGATGGGAATGATGTGACCAGCCTCCTCCACAAGAAGGGAGGGTGTTCAGCACAGCAGTGTCAAGCTATACCTGGATAGTGCTCTGACCGGATGCTCCCTGGCATCCCAGCTCCGTGGAGACAGGCCTTCCAGCAGCTCCCTCTTAACTTAAGCTGTCTAGTTCTGCCAGGGCTGTGGCAGGATAAAGTGTCCTCCAAGATGCCCATCCATACCTGCAACTCCAGAGCCTGAGAACAGATCATTTTACTTGACAAGAATAACTTGGCAGATGTAGGTGTTGTTAAGAACTGGAGAGTAACCTGGATTTTCCAGGAGAGCCCACCTCAAGAACATGAAACTCTAAGCAGAGAAACCTTTAGCTGATGACAGTGGAAAGGGAAGGGATGCTAAGGAAGAGGTAGGTGATGCTGGCTTTGAAGATGCTAAAGGGGGACCAAGATGCTAAGAAATGGAAGCAAAGGCTAAACCGAAACAAGCCCATCAGACTCCTTGATTTTGGCTCTTCTGGGCTTCTGCTCTTCAGAATAACATAATAATAGATAGGGGTGTTTGGGGTGTGTGTGTGTGTGTGTGTGTGTGTGTGTGTGTGTGTATGTGTGTAGGTCTGTGTCTCTGTGTCTGTGTGTGTCTGTGTATGTCTTTGTCTGTATGCAGGCATGCTGGTTCCCACAAGAGTCAGAAGAGTGTGTCAGATTTCCTGGAGCTGAAGTTACAGGCAGTTGTTAGGTCCCAATGTGAATGCTGGGAATTGGTCTCAAAAAGTATGCTCTTACCACCCAGTCCCTCCTCTGGCCCCATTATATCTGTATTTTAAGCTAATAAGTTCATGTATCTTTGATACAACAGCAGTAAAAAATAAAGTAGCCATCAAGCTCTCATCCCCTTTGCAATATCTATCTCCATAGCTCACAGTACTCTGGTAGAAATAATTTCCATGTTCTTCAAACTAGAGTCTAGAAACTTCAAGGAGAAGCTGTGCCTAACCTCTGTCCACACCCACTGTTTCATCATCATTTTCCTTTTTGTTTTCCCTGTGCCCACACAGGCCACCTGCCCTGGAGGAGGCAACAAATAGCAGAGTAGCAGAGTGAGTTCCAGACTCAGCTTCATACTGTACAGACACAGGCCTCTAAGGTTAGCCTTGGGTACAGTAGAGACAAACCTAGCTGAAGATGATCAGCATTCAGCCCCAGAATCCTGTAGTCATGGGTCTCCACTTGGCAACCCAGCTGTGGGTCCTGATAGCCAAGCAGCCCAATCAAAAGCCTCTACTGTTGCCATCCCATAGTCTCAAGCAGATCCTTGCTATCCCTTCCCAGCTACTGCCAGGCCTGTTTTGTTTGGATCTTGTTTTTTTGTTTTTTTTTTTCCCAATTCTCAGGACCCTGCTTGTTCAGACATAACATTAAATGGGGCAGGTGGAGACCCAGAGAAGTCTTCCAGATCTGGAAGCTCTAAGAATGTTCTCCCTTCAGTCTCTTGGGTCCTGGAATAGCCCTTCCAGATGCTCTTGGGAATTCCTGACACAGCCCACCCAGAACTCCCTCTGATGAGGCATAGAAATTGATTAGCATAATTAGATTAGACACACCATGATATCATTACAGTCTCCTCTGCTGTCTTCTCCCCTCATTAATAAAACACACACAGTATAATTGTCTGGCCCCGTCTTTGCTGGCCCTGACTAAGCTCTTCATGGAGAAGGAACAGGAAGAGAAAACAAGTAACTATACGCCACATGTCTGGACTCCCTCGCTGCCCCATCTGTGCCAGAACACTCCAGCCCCACTGGATCTTCCTTGCACCAGGTTCCTGCAGGAGAGGAAATATTACTACTTATTAAAGTCAAATTTGGAGAGAGAGAGATAGAATACCATGTGAGTGCAGTTACCCAGGAAGGCCAGAAATGGTCATCACATCCCCTGGATCTGGAGTTGCAAGGTGGCTGTGAGAGCCTGATGTGGGTGCTGGGAACCAAACCTGGATCCTCCGTGAGAGTAGAAACTGTTTTAACAACTGAGCCATCTCTCAAGCACCAGGAAGATTTAAGTCGGGAAGCCAAAGCTACAAGTCCTGGCCAGAAATGGCTTGTGGGAAGGCTTTCCCAGGGTCAAAGGAGGACTCAGTCTAATCAAATAGGTCTAAGAAAGAGGCAGCAGAGCCTACGGGAAGGGACAGCAAGACAGTACAGTATCAGGAGAAGTTAGAGCTTAAGAGACTTCACACATCTTGGTTCCTCTGTTTAACAGGAAATGACAAACGAAGGTCTGTTCCTCAAAGCACTCTTGTTTCATCTCTAACCCAACTCTTTGATGACTCCAACTCTGAACCTTCAAACGTGGCCAAGAAATAAATCCAGTCATCCAGTCTAGTGTTCTCACAGCTGAGCTTTCTGTATACACAAGAAACCTAGAAGAAAGTAGAGCATATCTACCAAGGTATAGCTCATGACTTCTAAGATGAAAATACGGTTTGGATATTATTTCAGTGTGTCCTCATAAAGGTTATTATTGTGCTAGAAACCTGATCCTCAGTGAAGTGAAACTGAGAGGTGATGTGACTTAAAATGGGGAGGGCCAAGTAGAAGGTGGTGAAGGCATTATGGGCTCTAACCCCACAAGGTGTTGACTTTGGTCCTGAAAGTGAACTAGGTGTGTTGCGAGCAATTTTGGGTTATCTCAGTCCCAAGGCTTTGTGTCCCTTCCACATATTCCCACAATTGTGACAAATAGATGTTTACAGCATGCTCTTGAATCTTCAGAACAGTTAGCTCTGTTCTTTCTGAAGCACATAGCTTCAGTTTTTTTCTCATAGTAACAAAAATAGGCTAATTCAAATTACAGGTCAAATTCAAAACACATCAACAGTGAAAAGACATGAAAATGTACAGTGAGAGTCTCCTGTGCTAGTTAATGTGTTAATTAGTGTTATTAACAACCTTGAGCAAAAGCAGTGTCCACCGAGCACTTCAGCATGTAGGCTCTCTGCTAAGCCCTTAATTACACACTCCACTGGCTAATCCCAGCCACAGGAGACTCTGCTATGTCTCTGTCTTCCAATGTGAAAACTAAAAAACTGGAAAGTGTCTTCCTTCATGCCACTCACTTGAAAAAGCTGGGATGTTGCAGGATGTTTGGTCACACTGTGAACACAGAGGTTGTGTCATTTACTGGAAAAACCTGTTTCTAGTTGCGGTGTGGCTCAGCCCTAGCACACACCTTTAATTCAAGAGCTTTCTGCTTGAATACTGTAAACAGGATTAAGTTAAAGCCAATCATAGGTCAAGAGGTGGAGCAAGCAACCAGCTAACAGAAAGTGAACATAGGATTGTTAGGGAAAAAAACAGAGAGAGGAAGATGAAGTCAGGAGGATGGATAGAGATGCATAAGGAGAGATAATTCAGTTTGAGGTGGGTGTAGGAGAAGGAGGCCTTTCTCCTAGGATGTCAGCTGAGGAAGAAGGTCAGCTGGGTGCTTTCTCTACCTCTCTTAGCTAGCAAGCTTTCATCCCAGCATCTGGCTGTCAAGTCTGTATTGGTAAAATCAAATGATTGAGATTTTGTTAAAAATAAAAAACACTGGGGTGCTGGCCAGATACAGAGGCTGCTCAGTCCATATGCCTGACGTAGGTCCTGGTCCAGTCCCCAGTTACCTGCCTTCAGACACTTCCAAGTCACACCTGCAGCAGGTATTCACAGGTATTCATAGGGCATGTCACAGTATCCCTTACACTGTCCTGGGTGTTCCAACACATAGAACAGCAGAGATCCCTATGGTCTCTGCAACCCCACAGCACTAACCAAAAATTAGAAAATGATAAACAAAAATTAGAAAACCGCTCACTCCCTAAGAAGGTGGTACTGATAAATGCTGGGGGCGGGATGCATAAAAAGGAGAAAGCCGAAAGGCTGAAGCAGTCTGGTTTTAAATAGGGTGTTCAGGGAGGTTCACTCAGAAGCTGACATGGGAACAAAGGCTTGAAAAGGTTAGTGAGCTTGTGCATGCCACAGAGGCTGGTGGAGGGAAATCTCTCCCCTTCTGGGCATGCTAGGTCTTATTTCACAGAATCTCAACACTTTTAGCTAAAAGAGATACAGGATATGTGACGGTGGCTGGCACAGGGTACTCAGCATACGCTAATTTTCTTTCCTCCTCACTCCATCCGTTTCCTTTCTAGGAAGAAAATTTGAAAAGAATTCAGATATTTGGGTCATGCAAGGTCTGGAATAGAGATGAAAGAGAAGGGGGCTTTGAGGAACAAAGTCGTCCTCAGTTTAGCAGAGGAACCCAGACCTGTCACAAAGATCCAATGAAAGGCAGGACCCTCCCTTCCGTGTCTCAAAATGGGACTTCACAGATGTGCTTAGGTAAAATGAAGTCATTCTGAGAATAGAATTGGTCCCATCCCATGTACCCACTGTCCTTTTAAAGAGGGAAAAGTTTGGACATAGAGACAGGTACACACAGAATGCACCCTATGGAAAAAAACATAGGGTGAGAGAGCTGGAGCCAGGGAAGGTCAAATATTGGAGGTAAACAAGGCTCCAATTCTTCATCCACCCATCCCAGCAGGAGCACCTGGGGACTTAGAACTGCGGTTTTTAGCCTCCAGGCTTCAGCTGTGGAAGGCACCCATTTCTTAGCACTTCAATAGGATAACTCCATCAAAGCAATATGTTTGCCACACCTGTCATTTTGTCTGTCTCCTAGTGGCCACTATTAAACAGAGAAAAAGGCATGGAGGAAAAAAAGGCTAGCATGCTGAGTCATGGGAAGTAATTCAGGTATTGATGCTAGCATGAATTTGGAGCTGAGGTGAAGAAAATACTTCAGATGTGTACCAAGTACTGAATGGACTGAAAAACCACAGAAACCACTACCTGATCTGTGAATTGCTACAAGTGAGAAGTTCTCACCAACAGAAAGCCAACAGGGTCTTCCTCAGATGTGACCACCAAGGATGGTGGAGAAGGAGTGTCCCTAAGGGTAGGGCAAAAGCTCTGGAGAACAATGGGCAGGACATTCTGAGTTCAAAGGTAGGGTCCAAACAAGAGATAACCTCCCTGCCAAAGAGAGCATCCTCACTTGGAGGTTCCGCACGACACCATCAGGGTTCATGGGTACGGTGTGTCTATCTGCCTGCTGAGACCACCCAAACTGTTGTTCCTAATGATACTTAATCTTGTTCCTTCCCATCTCTTGTATCTGGAGGTAGATATATTTCCATTCTAGTTCTTAAGGGGCCACTCAAAGACTTGAGAAGGCAGAATCCCTGGAGAACGGGGGGAAGGGGGTCTGCACAGATGAATGGTCAGTGACACAACTTTTCAGCTGCCCTCCACCACCCTGCTGTCTGTCTGCCTTCCTTTGCTTCGTGGATACATAGTGGAGTTAAACAACAGTCCATCCCTTACCTGAAATTTTGCATTCTGTCGCTTGAGTTGTCAACTGGCACCTAAAAACAGTAACTGGAAATTCAAGGGTTGTAAAAGCAAATTTTAAGTTTCAAATAGGCTAATTTATTACAGAATATTGATGTTATTATTGTATTTTAGTGTTGTTGATATCTTATAGTGCCTAATCTATAATTTGACCTATCATAGGAATGTATATGTAAGACCAACATAATATACACAGTGTTTGCTACTAGCATGGCTTCGGGTATTGCAAACTGTCTTAGATACAGGCCTTGTGAACTAGGGAGACCAATGCCTTTCCCAGCCTCTCTGTCCTTGTAGCTTATGACCACACAAATGAACTCTCGGCCAAGGAACATGGCTAGGAGGGTTGGAACCCTTTCCAGACTTTAAGGAAGCCTCTACGGACCTCTGCTACCACAGGGAAAAGTAGAGACCTTAATATACAGAACCACGCAGTGAAAGACCTAAGTTCCTGAATCGCCGTGGGGTAGAACGCCATCTGCTGGTTGATGCCCCTCACCTGGAGCCTGGGCTGTTTTATAAGCAAGATATAAACTTCAACCACACATTCTGACCTGTAGGGTTACTTTGCCTAATTAGAAAAAAAAAAAATCCCAATTCACCCTGTAACATGAGGTCCTCTGTGAAGTGCTGTAGTACTGTCCTGAGAAAGCCCAAGACTGGGACTCACTTCTAGAGTTGGCTTGGCCAAATGTCAGGTCCTTTGAACAGAACAAGCCAAGAGATATGTTTCTACCACAAAGCATAGCAGAGTGGTCTCAGGGCCTAAGCAAATGTGGCTCCAGCAACACGAACACCACACAGCGGCACCCAGCCTTCATTGTAAGACAATCTGAGCTGCCACTGTAGGATTCTTGTCTGAGAGAATGATAGGTGTGCTAATACAGGGAAGTAGGAAGATCCCAGGGCGTTCTTGAGGGCCTGTGTGTTTGCCTTGGAGATTCAACTCCTCCATGTCTCTCTATACCACCTCCTCCAGGTTTCTTCCCAAACGATGAAGCTTCAGAGTAAATAACACAAACCTGACTCCCTGAAAGAAAAAAAAAAAAAAATCAGATCCCAAGCTGGCACTCCAACCTGTCCTCCCAAGCTCACCTCTGAGGGCACTGAGCCCTTTGGCAATGACATGCTGAGAGCCCAGTGGGGGCCAGGTGCCCTCCTAATGTCACCACTACATGACTCCATTGAATCCTGGGACTCTACACTTCAGGTGCTCTTTTCCCTTTCGTGAATATCTAAGGCTCAGAGAGAGTGATTGTCACACCAGGGATCATATTGCTGAGTGACACAGCCTGACCTGAAGCATACATCCATCTGACTCCAAAGTTCTTTATCCAATCCAAAGCCATACCCCATGTTCTACATCCTATCACTGTGTCAGCCCTCAGCCTTCTGTGTGTTCCTTGCTCACTATCAAAATCTCAAAACCACCTTCCAGGGGCTGCCTGAGAGGTGGGACCTGGGGCAGGAATGGTATAGCTCTTTATGTTGGGAGAAGGGAATGTTTCCAGACTCCTTCACAGTGGTTTATGTGGCACATGGGCCCTCCTGCTCTCCAGGAATGCTCTGAGGATCTTGGCATTTGATACCTCAAGCATTCACGATGGTAACTGCTTATATCCCCACATATTGCTATGCAGAGATCTCCAACATTAACCAAGGATGATCGGTAAACCACCCTCCCAGATGTTCCCTTCCCTCTTCCTCTCTCCGTCTTTCCCTCACCACTTTGTTACTGTTATTTTATATCATGTCACCCTGAGTTCCAAAACCCCTTCTGCTCCTGGTCCATCTAAGTGCTCAGGCAACATGAGCTCTTTACACCAATGAACCTCTTGGATAGAGAAAATAAAAATCATCTCACCATCAATACAACTTTTATCATCCTCGACTGCGTGTCCCTGAGGAGTGATAAAGTAAAAGCCACTGGAAGTGGACGTGTCTGATATTAATAAGGAAGATCCCAGCTAAAGCAGCATGGTGACATGTCTGGTTTTGCTCCAAGGTCACAATTATGGAACACACACAGAGCAGGTGTCATTACATCCACTTAACCGATGAGAAACTGAGCCTCCTCTATAGAATGTGAGTTTCTTGGGGAGAAAGGTTGCTTCTAAGACTCCCTTCCAGGAAGGAGTAAATCAGATGACCCAGCCTTCCAACTAGCTTTCTTAGCTTTCTCATCGAACCATTCTGCAAGTGTCATGATGCTTTTCTCGTGGATAACAAATGTGTTCCATCTCCATGGGCATAAGATGGTAGAGTCATGCCATGTCCTACTTGGAGAAAGTTCCTACCCCTTCGACTTCCTATACCTCCCACACCCATATTCCATCCCCATGACCACCGCCTCACCTCTGCCAGCACACAGGTCCAGCCCAACACTTGCAGGAAGATCAGTAAAGTTCCCATTGCCTGAACCTCTGGAGTGCTGCTCTTCTGGATGGTTGTGGATGATGAAAGGGAGAATTTCAGACTTTGGGGCCAAAAGTGAAGTTAGAAGTGTGCTTGTGCTGTGATATAAGTGTCATAGGTGAATGGAGGGGAAAAAGGCAGAGCATGCCAGCGAGGGAAAGAAAGCTGTCTGCTTCTGTCAGACGTGAGCTCCAGAGCAATAGAGATATACTGGGAGTTCAATTTCTGTTTGCCTGAGCCAGGGAGAAAATCTAATTAAATATGGTGTCTGAGTTTGGAGAAGATGGGATGGGGCTGGAATATAAAGTGTGGCAGCTACCCATAGATCAGAGGGCAATATTAATAAACCCACAGAAAGGGACAGCAGGGTCTGCCAGTGGTATTGATAAAATGCAAAGCAAAGACAAAGCAGGCTGGGAATATTGCATGATAATGCTGATAAAAGCCACCAGCTACCATGGCCCTTGGCCTTCTGCAAGAGACTGGGGGCTCAGCTTCTGGTTTCTTCCTCCTCATCCTCTTCCCCTCTACTCTGGCCTCGATTCTGTTTCCCATCAACACGCAAACTCATTGTCAATGAACCTTTCCAAGAGCGAACTAATGCTGAGACAGGCAGTAAAGAGTGAACCAGAAGGAAAATAAGTCTCTGTTTCCTCTGAGAAACAGAACAAAAGGAGAAAGAATAAGGGCTGGAGCACTTCCTTCCTTGCAAACTGCAGACGGGCGGCTGCATCTCTGACTCACATGAACAAGGCTGAGGGCTGCCCTTAAATAACTCCTACAGAAATGTTCTCTGCTAAGCTGCCTGTGACATATTGGATGTGTGTAAGATTTCCCAGTCCTCTGCACTTCCATAGCCAAAAAGAGAAGATTTGTTGTTTTCACGAGAGACTAGGAACTCCTGGGAAGTGTCACAGTGTAGGCCAATGGAATTTAGTGAACATAGTTGGTGCCACTATTTCCAGACTCCTCTGGCTTACTAACAATTATGCCTTAGGAATGTCAGTTCCTCACTGGTGGGAGCCCCAACACCTAAAACCTCCCCACTCTACATCTCTATGGCCATTGTCAGAGATACAGCTAAGACCCTGCAACTATTCTTCCATCTGTAATAATGATTCTCATCTGCTATGTTAGAACTTCTGCCTCATTTTCCTAAGCCTCTCTGCTATGGCTAGCATCTGCCCAGAGCATTTGATGCAAATTTCATCCTGTATTTATCTTCAGTCTTCAATACTGTATTTAATACTGCACTCTACAGCCAGGAGAGGGAAGACTTATAACCTTCAGAAGAGGGTTAGGGTTAGTGTTGGGGTTGGGGTTAGGGTCAGGATTGGGGTTAGAGTTGGGGTTGGGATTAGTGATAGGGTTACAGTTGAGGTTTGTGTTAGGATTAAGGTTGTTGTTAGTGGTGAGTTTGGGGTTAATTGCTGCCCTACTTCTTTAAGCTGCATTTACCAAGATCATATTAGGTCTTAACAACACCTTTGAGTTTGGTCAATACTGCTATTATTTAACAGATGAGAAAACTTCATCTTGGAAGACCCCAAGCAGATCATATGATTTTTTTTTTCAAGACAGAAATTCTCAGTCTCAGCTTGGCTGTCCTGGACTCACTTTGTAAACCAGGCTGGCCTCAAACTCACAGAGATCCTCTGCCTCTGCCTCCTGGAGTGCTGGGATTACAGGTATGCTCCCACATGCCTGGCTAGGTCATTAGGTCTTAGGATTCCTTGCTGCCTTACATGTTTCTCTCAGAAATGTAGCATTCTGGAATCCTAATCATTCCATTGTTGCCCACCCAGACCATCCTCATTGCCCTCCCCTCAGGCCATTCTCCCTCTTTCTTTCTCCATTCTTTCTGTGTTAGTTTGTCCAAGATGAACATTTCTAGCAGCTATGCCTTGGCCATGCTATCCCTCTACCTCGGCCATGCGACTGAAAATGCAAGCCCCACCCACTAGTACTTACCTGTAAGTATTATGGATGGAGTCCAGAGCTTTGTGCATACAAGACAAGTGCTCTGTCTCTGAACTGCGCGTTCGGCCCTTGCTACGAAGCTCCAACTTACCTTGAACCCACTACATAGGGTCAATTCCACTTCAATGGCGTATAGGTTTTGTCACCATGCCTGGCTTCAGTTTTACTGTCTTTTCGTAAATTTTTTGTTGTGTATAATCACAGGGAGGTCAGAGGACAACTTTTAGAACCCTGTCTTCCCCCCTTCTAGCATGTGGGTCCTTGGGAATGATGTCAGGTGGTCAGGCTTAGTTAGCACGAAGCACCTTTAAGCGATCACCCAGACCCACCGCTTTACTATTTGGAAGCAGCTAGTACCACAGACCTTTCATGCATCATCTAACATGAATCATCTACCTCTCAGTTATCACCTAACTCTGTCATCTATCTACCTGTCATCTAGTGTCTATCTACAAATTGGCTTGCATCTCCCCTGCCTTCACTAGAACACAGACGGGACTCTCTTTTACCTACTTCTGCCTACAAGACTTCCCTGCAGGATGAGCAGGAAGACATTCTTTCTATTCCACTTTGTCCTCCTAATCGTTCCAACCACCAAGAGATGGCATGTTTAATGATTGGATGCCAGGTGAGGAGCCAAACGGCAAAAGCTAGACTCTCCATCACTGATCATCTGTACACTCTCCCCCATGTCTCAGCCCCCTGGGCTCAGCGGTACCATCTGTGAAATACAGATGTGGAAAGTGCCAACATCAGAAGTGCTCTGGGGACTGAGGGATCTAATTGTACATGCCGTAAGTGCTCAGCAGTAGTCACTGTCACCCCCACCAGCATCATTATTAACATCGTGACATAACCCAACTAACATAATGTTCCTTTAAAAATACATTTTTTTTCCTACACCTTAAGAAGTTAGTGACCAACATCCCAAATCAATGCCTGCCACAGCTGGAGCCAAAGCCTGTTCCTTGCTCTCCTAGTCAAGGTTCTCTGCCACCCTAAACCCCTGCCGTTTTCCACAGGTGTGCATGTAATAGTCATGTGGCCAGACCTGTCCCCACTCTGCAGAGTGGCCACAGCCACAGCTCTAAACGCTGTTTCTTCCCCAAGCCTCACACCTGATGCTGTCTGCTTCCATCATGTAGCCACGACCTCTCACCTTCCTTGTATCAGAATTGTGGCCCAAGAATGCATCCACCACTGGTCGAGGCTCTTGACAGAGACCTGATTCTCCCTTGTCCTTCACTGACTAGTGAGATGAAAGAGGACCCTGCCTTATCTCAGTGATGCAATGCCTGGGGCTGTGGCCGCCATCTTTGTAACCACATGCCGGCTACAGGAGTACACTGGAAAAGCAGACCTAGTGGAGACTCGGAAAGAGGGAAGGAGAGAAGCACCCACAGAGTCCTCACTGGCAGCTAGTCTGCCCTGAACACTATGGTGTGGAGCGACTCCACGGATTGGCTCATCAGTCATTATTGGTCTAATGCTGTTACTTATTCCCAAGAACATCCTGACAGCACTCACCAGAGACCCCTATCCCTCTTCTGGTATCTCCCCTTCATAGCGTATATGGTCTTTTGTCTGTTTCTTGCAATACCCATCCGTACCCAAACAGGTGGAGTAAGGACTAAGCTGGTTCTCTTATATGTGTCATACCCAGTGGCTATAAGCCACAGCCAAACTCTGTCATTAGCGGTCCTCAGCATCTCCTGAAAAGAAACTCTAACACCCTGTCCTTGCTGTCATCATTCATTATGTCCCCACAGTGTGGCATGAGCTCAGAACTTCTCCCAGAAGCCTTCACACATTTGCTTGCCATCCTGCACTCACAGTCCTCTCCTTCATGGAGGTCACTGGGGTTGTGCTTCACAGTCCTCGGTCTTTCAATCATCCCAAAGAATAAGCGGAGGAGAAATCAATAGCTCAGTAGTTCATTGCAGACATAGATATATATTTTATCAATGACTCAGAAAATAGTAACTAGCTGTTAATCACGCATCTAGGAAGTGCAGAGCTGAGATGTCCAGTTAATGTTCTTTCTACTGCATGAAAACTTAAATTACTGTTTGTGTTTTATTATTGAATTGTTAATTATTGAATAAATTTTTGAACACAATTTTTTTGTGCTCCAAGTGCTTTTTTGTATGTATGGGCCAAACAGTCATCAATAAATTTTATGAGCAAACAGCCATAAAAGGTTCTGCATAAATGCAATCAAAGCTTGCATTACAAGATGCCACTTATGGCCAGACATGACCAACTATGATGGAAGGAGCCATGGTGTCCAGGCAGTCCCTGGGGGAAACTGTGAGTTGTGTTAATGAGAGCAGGCCCATAATCAAAAGGCAGTGGCTCAATAACCAGTGCCCTTAGCCAGAGTGGAGTAGCTGGGGAGAACAGTACCCCAGTCTTAGCAAGCTCTGTGGTTTGTGCAGGGGTCCACCTGCACCTTTTCTCTAGATCATAAAGGATGGGAGAATGAGTCTGGTGCCGTGACACACACCTGCAATCCCAGCACTCAAGAAGGCAGAGGCAGTTGGATCTCTGTGGGTTTGAGGCCAGCCTGGTTTACAAAGTGAGTCCAGAACAGCCGGACTACACAGAGAAACTCTGACTAGGAAAACCAACAACAACTGAAAAAAGAAAAAAAAAATCAAAGATGGGTAATAGAGTGGAATATCTTGATGGGAGCAGTGACGCTAAAGGTAATTCTTGCAGAAAGACAAAAAAAAAGTAGATAGAGAAGGCAGAGAGAGAGCTGGATAGTAGGTGTTATCAGGTAAACAGATAAGGACAGGTGTGAATAAGAGGGAACGGAGAAGGGAGTCTCTGCCAACGCTTTGTACCCATGCTTCGTCTGGGTCTTCTGTCCCCTTGTAAGGTTTTTGGGTTGAGTCCTAACTATAAACAGCAACCCCGAAGAAATCACTATACAAACAGGAACCAAAAAGGTCTTCAGAAAAAAAAAAAAAAAAACCTGCCCAGGGTTCATGTCGGGGGAGCGTGGCATGGACATACCTGGGACAGAACGGCATACAGGGAAGGAAGCACAGTGCAGAGCCACTGAGTGGGGTGTGAGGGTAAGTCATGGAAAGGTATTTGGAGTGCAAACAGTGGGACTGGAGAGATGGCCCAGGGGTTATGAGCACTGGCTGCTCTTCCAAAGGTTCTGGGTTCAATTCCCAGCAACCACATGGTGGCTCACTCATCACCTATAATAGGATCTGATGCCGTCTTCATGAATAAAAACAGCGAGTAGTGTTAGCCAGGGTCTAGGAGCATAACAGGCAACACCCTGGCCTTTCAGTGTGCTAGCTCAGGCTGCCTTGAGTCATGCGGGCTTTACGGAACACCCTTTAAAGATGACAAGACCCAGATATCACCCCAAAGAGACTTGCAAGGTAGTGAGTCTGACAGGCACATAAATGGGGCAGGGGGGGTAAAATACATAAGAAATTACATTAAAAATATGGGCTGCAGAGTGTGGAAGTGAATTTACAGCATTGGGGGGAGATAACCTCTTTCAAACAGAGGATGCATCGTGTGTGTTAGAACTTAAAGGTGGGGAGAATGTTCAAAGCAGAGTGTGGGGCGTTGGTGGGTCACTAATGGAGGCTGTACACAGAGTCCCGGGAGACAGTGAGGAGTCACCATTCCGGGTGACTGGGTAGCTGGCTGCCCTATACCCCAGCTCACAGCCCTTTTATAACAGTGAGGTTCCAGACTTCACTGTGTTAACCCTAACAGAGAAGACAGCTATAAACAAAGATCCCTGGCTCCCTCCTGAGCCTGTGAGCAAAGTGATTCAGGGTAGAAACCTGTGTTTCCAGCAAATTCCCTCCTCACAGGAACCACAGGCTTAGAGTCTCAAAGCAGTACTTTACCCCAGACTCCAAGTGTACACCCTAGACACAGGTTCCCCGGAGAAAGCTCCTGAGCCCTAGAGTGTGCTTCCCTACAACATCCTCTAGAGGCCTCCCAGCTGGCTGGGGACGCCAATGAGGAGTCCCAGAGTAGTGCATAGCCAGAACCTGAGCCTGCTCACAACAGCCAGAGAATTCACTGTCCCGGGACTCAGCTCCTACCTTGGCTCAGCTAAATAGACCCCTACACCAGAGCACCTCTCCCAGTCAGAGAGCAGAAGACCGCTGGCCTCTGTTCCTCCTTAACCCTGAATAAGCACAAGAAACTTGCCGCGCTGGGAATGCAAGACAGAGCTGGTTGAGGACCCCCACGGGAGCGTGCTGGTGGCTTGGGCACACTGTTTGGTGGGGAAAATCTGAGCAATTCACGGCTTGGGCTGGACGTGTGGCAGAGGCACCGCTGGATCGACAGCCCCCTCTGCTGGTCATATAGAGCCATAACACCATCCTCTTAACGAACTCCGACACAAGGCTAGAGCCTCCTCCAATATGAAAGATGGAAAAGCAGCACCCCTGTCCCAGCAGCGCCTCTTCAAAGAGCGTACAAACTGGACTCAAGAGGAGACACTGACCCCTTTTCTGGCCACGCTGGCTCTCAGGTACCCACCAGCACTCTAAGCAAGCGCTGTGCCTCTGAGCACATCCCCAGCCCTGAAGCTTTTCTTCCCTAGGTATTTGTCTGCGGCCCTTCATTACTCTTAGAGGACCCCATGACTGACAGTTTGGGGGCCTGGAGGACAGTAACTATTTCCTTGAGGAGTGAGAAGGTCACTGTCTCATGTTGCAAAAAGGGGTTAAATGGCTCCTCAAGACCAAACAGCCACCTTAGAGGACAGTTGGGATCCCAGTACCAATATACCCTCCCAGAAAAAGGCCTTGCATGTACACCTCTGCTGAAAGGTCAAGGTGTGCCTTCCTAGAGCAGTCTAACACACACACACACACACACACACACACACACACACACACACGTGTACACACACACACACGGTGTCTCGAACCAAGCAGAACCAGGCGATCCTGGCCAGTGGGAATACCCAGAGGGCACAATAGCCACTAGGTCATCTGAGAGAGCCTAGAAGAGCCTCCGGTCGCCCCCCCCCACCTCCTGTCCACACTGCACACCAAGATGAGTCTGCCCTTCTAGGGCTGGAGCCTGGGCGCCCCCTAGTGCTCTACAGCTGCTTGGCCTCCAGCCCTCCCTATGCATCTGCTCCTGCCCACTGTTTAGTGCGCAAAACCTGCCTGCCAAAGCCTCACAACCACCGGGCAGCTGCTTTTTCTTGAGACCAACCTGCCATTTTATGTGCTGGTGTCTTAGTTAGGGTTTGGGTTTTTTTTTTTTTTCTTTTTTCCTTTTTCCTTTTTTTTTTTTTCTTTTTTTAAAATTTATTTATTTAATGTTTATAAATTACACTTTATTCACTTTGTATCCCCGAGGTAGCCCCCTACCTCATCCCCTCCCAACCCCACCCTCCTTCCCTCGGCTCCTCCCATGCCCCTCCCCAAGTCCACTGATAGGGGAGGCTTTCCTTTCCTTCCCTCTGACCCTAGACTATCAGGTCTCATCAGGAGTGGCTGCACTGTCTTCCTCTGTGGCCTGGTAAGGCTGCTCCCCCATCAGGGGAGGTGATCAAAGAGCCAGCCACTGAGTTCATGTCAGAGACAGTTGCTGTTCCCATTACTAGGGACCCATTTGGAGACTGAGCTGCCATGGTCTACATCTGTGCAGGAGTTCTAGAGGTTCTAGATTATCTCCAAGCATTGTCCTTGGTTGGAGTATCAATCTCAGAAAAGACCCCTAGGACCAGATTTTTTGGTTCTGTTGCTCTCCTTGTGGAGCTCCTGTCCCCTCCACATCATCCTATCTCCCCCTTCTTTCATAAGATTCCCTGCACTCTGCCCAAAGTTTGGCAGCAACTCCTTCAATACCTTACTGTGTAAAGTCTTTCAATGGCCCTCTGTGGTAGGCTCCTGTCCTGTTGCCTGTTTTCTCCCTCTTCCAATATCCATCCCCTTTGCCTTCCTGCCTGAGGACTGATCATCTTACCCAGGGTCCTCCTCCTTTCTTTGTTTGTTTGTTTGTTTGTTTGTTTGTTTTAAAGAGACACCATGTCCTTGGCAACTCTTATAAAGGAAAACATTTAATTGGGGCTGGCTAACAGTTCAGAGGTTTAGTCCATTATCATCATGGTGGGAAGCATAGTGCCATGCAGGCAGACATGGTGCTGGAGAGGTAGGTAGCTGAGAGTTCTACATCTGGATCCACAGGCAGCAGGAAGACAGACAGACCCTGGGGCCTGATGTGACCCTCTGAAACCTCAAAGCCCACTCTCAAGTGACATACTTCCTCCCAAAAGGCCACACCTACACCAACAAGGCCACACCTCCTAATCATGCCACTCCCCATGTGCCTGTGGAGGCCATTCAATTCACCACAGCTGGTTTGGCTAACTTTCTCTTTTGGTGAGAATGCAGGAAAAGTCCACCCAACTCAGACATCGCAAGACACCTTCTGTGTCCTCGCCTTCAGCTGAGGGTCCACACAGCATATGGCACAGGTCATGAAAGCAGCATTTGTCTTAAGTCCTCCCTGTCACAGCCCTCTACTGTTACTCCCCCTGGAGACGCAGAGGTGCTCAAGGATAACATTGGCAAACTCAGTCTCCCAGGTAGGGTCCACGTGTGACACCAATGGCTCAGGTTGGACCCTGGTTCCTGTCTCTATCTAGAACTAAAAGGGTGCATTAGGAAGTGATACACACTAAGATGACAAGAACTGGCCAACAGGCTACCTTCCCCACTTCAAATTCCACATGGGCAAGCCAGGGCCAGCTCCCTGCCCACCTGCCCAGCCCACCTCATGCCCTACCCTCCCTGAAGATCCATGACCCGAAAAGCTGTTATTAGCACTTTCAGCTCCATTTAACTACACAAATGGCTTGGTCACAGCTGACTAGTCCCAAATTTGCCCTTGATTTTCTTTTAATTCACCGTGGCTCAGTCCCCCTGTAATACAGGTAGAGGAGGTATATTTGTTCCCAAACTCCCCTCCTGGGGTTTAATCATGCACAGAACAAAACTCCATTTGAGCCACTTAATGGTTTCATTTCCACCCTAGGTTTGAAGGTGCTGTGTCTACAATACTAATGCAACTCCCTCACTCCTCATACCCCAGATGTCTGTGTGTGAGAGACATGGGCAAAGCAGCTCATCAGCAACTCAGCCACGCCCTCCCAGCCAGAGCTGCCAAGCGCAGGTGGCCCCACTCTTTTCCTGGGCTCTTCTCCTCTCGCTGGGAAGCCACGCCTCTCTTAAGGAGTCATTTTAACATCCACGTGCAGTTTGTCCCTTTCCACCCTAACAGGCTCCTGCATCAGCCAGACCCATCCCCTCCGGAGTTGCAGACCCTTAGAGTCTGGCCAGTTACCTAAACATCCTCCAGGCCTTGGGAGTGGTGTCCCTGCCTAGTGGACCCCTCCTTTACTGCCAGAGCCTGGGAATGCCTCAGCTATCCATCTGAACAGTCCCTCCTGTGACAACGAGCCTTTTCTCTCTAGCAGAGAAAACCGCTCCACCCCTGCCCCATCCCGTGGGCACTGTTGGCTTCTTTTCATACACAGTATTTGATAACCAGTGTGTATAACAGCCTATCTGCCACACTGGGCTCCCTGGGACATGACTATTAATACGCTGGGCATCCCATACCAGCAGAGTATTGGGTATAAGTGCTCAGTTCATTTTTCTTAAATGAATTGCCTCTGTATTATTTCATGTGTGTGAATATAACTGTTTTCGTAACTAAACAAACATATTCAATGGCATCTCATCTCTTTAGGCTTCCTAAAGAGTGAAAAAATAAATAAATAAATAAATAGATAAATAAATAAATAAATAAATAAATAAATAAATAAATGAATAAAAAATAAATAAATGAATGAATGAATAGATAGATAGATAGATAGATAGATAGATAGATAGATAGATAGATAGATAGATAGATAGATAGATAAATAGATAAATAAATGCACCAAGCCCTGGCAGAAGTCTGAGAAAAAGACCAGGTCACCTTCAAGAAATGTTATTTGTGTGGAAATGGTGCCATCTAGTGGTGCAGGAGAAAATGGTTTCTCAAGCAGGGAAACCAGGGCTCTGGGACAGGTTCTTGGAAGGCATGGCTACCACACCTCTCTCCAGCGCTCTAGACCATAGCCCTCCACTGGATATGGTGAGCCATCCCTGACTGCATCCTCCTTGTTGCTCACCGCTGCCTACCCTGTGTCTATAACACTGGAATAGACTCAACATGCTGGGTCCAGATTGAACTTACCTCACAGCCTGGCTTCTCTACCTTGACTGCTGATGGTGTCTGTAAACCTCCTCCAGGCTCTTCTCCCACTGGGCATGGCTCACGCACCAGTTCTGCCTCAATCCATTGTTTTCTCCCCCACTCCACTCCCTTCCCCCTTTCCTTGCAGGAGTACAGACAGTGCCCCCCGATGGACAACACCTGCCACATCCTGTCTCCACACGCAAAATCACTCTCTGCTTCTGTGTGTTTTCCCACTGTGACAAATGCCCAAGAGTAAAGATTTAAAAGGAGAATGTGTTTATTTGGGGTCATTTTTCACAGGCTTCATTCCCTTGTTATTTGGCTCCACCGTCTCTTCGTCAGGAAATTGAGCATGGCAGCCAGGCGCTCACAGTGGGGAAAATAACTTCATGATGGACAGGTGGAAGGAATGGAGGCATGAGTGTGGGAAGACACCTGGAACAAAGTGGCTGTTACTCCTGCTAGACTCCTCCCATTTTCCACTAGCCAACATAGCACCAGCAGCTGGTGGCACCGCATCAGCTGCAGGGACCAACCACGGCCATCACAGCTTCTAGTGGAGATGAGATCTTTAACAGCTTCCCTGGCTCTGCTGCCCCCTCCAGCCTAAGTAGGCTTCAGTTCCCCCCATCTCTCCCCATGTTCCCCTCCTTCCCCTCTCCGAGGACAGCACACTGCCCTCCTGTTCCCCTGACTGGGGTATCCTTATTCACACTTCTTCCTCTGCTGGCCTTGCTGGAGAAAGCAGACAGCAGAAGCAGGGACTGGTGACAGGAAGGTAGGTGTGCCTGAGCCATGCAGACAGCAGATAAGGACCTGTACTGTGACTGTCCCTCTCTCTTCTGGGAATGGTGGAGTTAAAGGGACATAGGTGGGCAAGAAAGGCAAAAGCGGGTACCCTGAGATGGAAGCTACTTTTTCCCTGAAGACACTGAGAGTAGAAATGATGGGGAAGAAATTGAGGCAGGTTTCTAAACAGGGCCAATAAAAGAAGGGGGCCATTCAAGAGCCCTGTAAAATACCTAAGCCAGCTACTGACCATTAAGGGATACAGGAGATAAGATGGTCTTTTCCTCTTCTCCTCTCTAGGACTCATGTCTTTCCTGGGTGTTCCATTCTTTGACCATGGCAGGGACAAACCACACACGGTCACAGAGTGTCTAGCGGGTCAAAGTACACCACCTGATGAACCCTCACCCCAGCCTAGCTCTGCAGGGAGCTGCTGCCTGCTGGACTCTGGCCTCCTCAGTGGAAATATTGATGCAGCCGTCTTATGCCTGGGTGACGTTACAGGGGTGACACAACCTCTCTGAACTTCTTGTTCCTCATCTAGAAATGGGGGTGACAATTTTAAAACAAATGAATGTTTGATTTTCTGAGTAGGACATGTTTTTGTTAATACACAGCATTTTATAGTGGTTTCAAAAGTTGTGATTTGTGCTTGCTCTGGCACTATTTGAAAGAATTGGAAGGGGGTGGCCTTGCTAGAGGAAGTGTGTCCCTAGGGCTGGGCTTTACAGTTTCAAAAGCCCAAGCCAGACCCAGGGGCTCTCTCTTCCTGCCGCCTGTAGATCCAGATGTAGAGGTCTCAGCTCCTTTTCCAGCACTATTTCTGCTCGTAAATTGCCATCCTTCCCACCATGATGACAATGAGCTAAACCTCTGAACCTCTAAGCCAGCCTTAATTAAATGCTTCCCGTATAAGAGTTGCCATAGTCATGGTGTCTCTTCACAGCAACAGAACACTAAGACACCTGTCCAAATGAAAAATCTCATCAAGGCAGGAACTTAGTGGGCCCAATTACAGAGTGAATGAAAAGAACACACTGAGTTCTAGCACTTCCTGTTACCACAACGGGCTTTACCTAAAGTACTTAACCTCCATGGTCTTGCAAATGAACTAAAAGGCAACAACTGGGCTTTTGGTGGCATAGGCCTGTACTCTTAGCACTGGGGGGGGGGGGGGGGGGGGGGGGGGGGGGGAGGAGGGCTAGGGGGGGGGGGGGGGGGAGCATAGGCTAGAGGATCAGGAATTCAAGGTCAACTACACAGTGAGTGTGAAGCAAAGCTGGGCTACATGAGGCCTTGTTTTTAATGTAAAAATTAAGAGAGAGAGAGAAAAAAAAAACTCTTCTTGGCTCCACTGCTGGGCCTGCAGGTTGAAAGGGCCAGAGCCTCCTTGGAACAAGAGCTGAAGCAGGAAAATCTCATCATGGCTGACAACTGCTTGGATGTTGAGTGAGAGTGCAGGAAATCCAAGGGCTCCACCACAGAGAACGTCACAGATGTGACTCTCACCCTCCACACTGTCACCAGGTCTTCCCAGTGAAGAACAAGACAGAGCCTCCTTACCCTTCTGAGAGGGCAGGGGTGGGATCCTCAGGCCCAGAACATTCTCTTCTCCTTCACAGAAGCTGCCTTCATGGCAATCTGTTTTTCTAGAACCAAGCTAGCTGGGCAGAAGAATATCCAACCCCAGACACTTCTCTCTAGACTTCCAGTCCTTCCTAAGACCAGTGACAACAGGAAGAGCCAAGAAGTTCTAGTGAAGGTCACAGCCCAGAAAACGGGCTCAGCAAACACTGAGGCCTCATCACAGGGCTGCCCAAGCTTCACACACACACACACACACACACACACACACACACACACACACATCACAGTAGGCTCCTGAATGGCAATAGATATGGCAGCTAAAAGACCACAACCCTTAGATTCTGACTGTGGGGGAGTAGGTAGGGAAAACCACAGAAGAGGGGCTAATACACAGCCTACACCCTTGCCAGGTAAACAGAAAGCCTGGCAGTAAAGGCCTGTTCTCCTCAGTCTCTGATACATCATGTCTACCTTTCATTAATAAATTTCAAGGTATGCGATTAATAAAAGCCAAAGGGTAGATTCTGGAGAAACACAGAAGCTATCAGAATCAGACTCTTGTGAGGCAGGTGTGTGCAAATAATCAGAACAGCAATTTAAAACATCTCCCATAAACACACCGAGGGCTCTAAGGGAGCACACGGGCATGGAAGAACAGATGGGTAATATAAACAGAGATAGAAAACACCGAGGAAATCTCCAAAGGAAAGGCCCAGAAGAAAATACAGCAGAGAAGTGAGAAATGTCTTTGAAGAGCTTATCAGTAGATTGGACTATGCTAAGCAAACCATCCCTGAGCTCCAAGAAACAACAAGAGGGTCTAGGGAGGGGATTCTGCTAGAGAGTGCGTGCTGTGTGAAGACCTGAGTGTGATCCCCAGAACCTGTGTAGAAAACTA
>NW_026586173.1:8326934-8345207 GCF_907164565.1 Psammomys obesus
AGTGTGTTAGATAACAAGTGTATCGCTCAGTGGCACTTTGTGTGTGTTCAGTATGCATGAGGCCACGTGTTCAAATCCCACCACCATGGAAAAGCAAGAAGTAGCAACAGAAAAACAACAAAGCAAATGGGGGAGGTCAGAATGTCCAAGAGCTATGGATCAATCACAAAATGCTCCTGTAACAATAAACATGTCTGTAATGGATGTGTAATGCCATGAACAAGGGCACAGAAAAAAAAAAATGGCCCAGAATCATTTGAGGTGTTAAAAGTTAAGACTGTCCCAAAACTTTTGACATCAATGAAAAGCAAATCCAGAGATCTCAAAGAATTCCAAACAGGAAAAAAAAAAAATCTATGCCTATTGATGTCAAAGCACAAAAAGTCCAACATACAGGAAACAACCCTGGGGTCTGTGATCAAAGGAAGGGATACAGAAAATGTAAATACGGGCAGTGGAAGTTTATTTGGGCAGGAAAAAACATAATATGTCACTTGCAAGAAAATTGATGCAACTAGCTATTACCATGTTAAGCAGATTAATTCTGTCTCAAAAAGACAAACATCACTTTTCTCTCAGTTCTGAAATCTAGATTTTATATAGATGCATGAAATCAGGCATGTGCATTTGACATAAAAATAGACGTAAAACTGTCAAAAAGAATGAAAGGGACTCACAGAAGTGGAAAGGGGAGAGGAAAAGGATTGCGGTAAACGCACTCAAAATACCTTATAACCTGTATGGAAATGGCCTTATGAAACTCAGCACTTAGTCAGGGAATACAAAAATCTTTAAAGAAGGCTGGTGAAAAAAAGACAGTAGGGAGAACTCCCTCGTCTGTAAAGAGCAAGGACAAGAACTCCATGCAGAAACCATGCAAGCAAAAGTAGAGGGAAATATGCAAACGCTCAAAGAATGAAAACAACAACAGCATTCAGTAGCCTGCACAGCCATCCCTCTAAAGGGAGAAATAAATACTTCCTCATACTCAAAAATAGAAGAACATCTTCACTAGTAAAACTGCGTAGCAGAAAATGCTTAAGTTTTTTTTAAGAAAAAAAGAGAGGATACAGGCCAGAATGAGAGCTACAAAAAAAGGAGATGTTAAAGAAGCAATGGGTGGATATAAAGTACAGAAATCCCCAGTACTCCCTTGGGAAATCCACCCCAACCCACCCAAGGCCCTGTCCAATCCCAACCAGCTTGGTGTCCCCAGCACCAGGCCTCCAAGGCAACCAGCTTTGGATAGATGGAGGGATCTATCCTTTTGGATAGATGAGAAATGGAGGGATGGATGGGTGGGTGGGTGGATGGATGGATGGATGGATGGAGCAGAGGGACAAAAGGAGGGGAGGAAGGGAAGGAGAAAGGGAGGGAGAGAGAGAACAAGGGATGGATAGATGATGGATGGATGAAATGGGGAGATGGGAGGGAAGAGATAGATAAATGGATGGGAGGGAGGGAGCAAGAGATACATGAATGGGAGGGAGAGAGTAAGGGAGGAAGACATCCACACCAACATCAGGTCTGGTTGGTAAATAAGATGTCTCTTTATTAGCACTTAAGTAAGAAGATTCCAGCATTGTCACGGTGTTAACCAAGGGCTTAGCCTCTAGAGTCTCTTTGTGAAAGTCTCATCAAACATGTGGTGGACACTCTTTGGACAGAGGCTGTTCATTGATCCTGGAGGCCTTCAACCTAAGAATCAGAGATGTGCTCAGTGCTCATGTGGGAAGGTGCAGCCAGTTGAAGTCAGTATCTGCTCCCTGTCTTCACTTGCCCTATTTTTTGGGAGTAGTGGTTGGCTAGGTCAATGAGAACCCTTCAGAAAACATGCCCTGTGCAGAATCTGGCATACAATCAGCACTTAATAAATCATAGTGTTGCATTTTGCTGGTATTTTTAAGCATGTAACCTCTAGCTATGTGCCAATCATGCCTTTTAATCCTCACCCACACAGCAGGTACCAGGGCATCTTGCTTGGATAGGGTGCAGTGACTGCTTCAGGCATGGTTTTTCTATTGGGGTGGTTCCACCTCCAGTTTTTAACTTCCTGGAACCATATCAATGCCCAGTTATGGCCACTGCCTTGTATAAAGCACAAGCAGAAGATGTGTGGCCAAAAGTCCCTTGTTGGTGGCAGATTCAACATCTATTTGCCCTCCTGCTGAGACCCTGTGTCTCAAAGCAGAGTTAGGACAGTGATACTTTTCCCCACCCCCACTAGGCCTGAGTGCAGGCCCCTTCTCACTCAGGAAAAGGTAAAGCTCCCCATACCAGGTCTTTCCCTTCCACCACCAAGGCTAGATGCCCTATCCACCCAGGCCTTTACCTATGGGCCTCCTCACCTTAACATTCTGAGCAAGTAGTTCTGAAGCTTGAGTCATCGTGTGAGTCACACGTGAGATGGGATATGCTGCAGAGGACAGAGGAGAACAGCAAGATGGACAGGATACTGCTATCAGAACCTACCTCCATCTCATAACCAAACCACAGCCCAGAGGGTATGGGCTGGCTAGAAAGCACAGGCCTGAGCCATCATCCTTCATAAACTTTAGAATTGAAGTCTCCGAAGAAAGCTTCACCCTGCAGCTATGTGCAGGTAGGTACCAGGTGAGGCTGATTAAGGACATGATAATTTGAATCACAAAGGATAGACTCCCTGGGAACTGTGTCTCCATACATTGAAGCCAGCAGACGATTGGGATGGGCAGCTAACTATCTCCACCCACCTGTACCCAGAGAGGCACACAAGGCAACCTCCTTGCCAGAACTTACCTTCGTCTCACTTGATCTAGCCGTTCCTGTATGATGTCATCTATCACCTCGCTCGGCACTTGGAAGATTCGGGTGTGGCTGGAAAACACAATTGCAAGATGGATTCTGAGCAGCATTTTCATAACAACTAAGCCTGGTAAGTCTACTGGAACTGGGACTATTGGAACAGTGACAGTAATTCCAGACACAGGAGCCTGAGAGCCCATCTCTCACTCCTCTGTGCCTGAACTAACAAAGCACCTCTGAGGCTCCCAGCCATCGAATGCAGAAGGCAAATGGTTCCAAGGAAAGAGAAGCTGGCCCCTAGCAGGGCGGTGGAGCTGTGTAATTCCTCTCTACTTTCATTATGTACTCTTGGGATTAGTATCATGACACAAGCACTACAATTTAACACTCTTTGCCTTATTTCTCAGCACTAAAATTGCCTTCCCTTCTCTGGTCTACTTCCTGCCTTTTCTCATGCCATACTCCCTACTTTGTCTATGAGAACCTTCCTCATTGGTACCCTGCTACATCTGAGGCAGAAATCCTGCCTGCCCTAACACTCTGCCCACAGAGAAAGGGGAGATATGATTGTGATTGTGAGGAATCCTACCAGGAAGAACCAGTTGGGACCCATACAACAGTGATTCTCAACCTGTGAATCATAACCCCTTGGGATCGTATATCGAATATTTTGTATATTATATATTTACATTACGATTCATAACGGTTGCAAAATTACATTTATGAAGTAGCAACAAACAATTTTATGGCTGGAGGTCACCACAACATGAGGAACTATATTAAGCAGTCTCACATTTTGAAGGTTGAGAACCACTGCCATAGAGGGAGCTAAAGCAGACAAGGCTGATTGTCTCCAGCCTAGGAGAAAGAGGACCCTCTGAAAACAGAGACCCCACCACTGAGCCCTGTAAGCACCTGGGCTCTCCTTTTCTCTGCCGTTCCCCATCTCTCTGATAATAGTAGCCCACTAAAGAGCTAGTCTGAGCCAACAGACCCCTGGGAACCTTCCTGGGACAATCTGGCAGCAACACCTAATCAATGCGCAGCCCAGGTCTCAAGCCTTCTTCCAGGGTTCCCTGACACTAGCTTCCACACACCCTACCTGCCTGCTTAACCTTATCTCCATGAACTATGTGAGCTGTGTTTTGCCCTTTTTTTCTCTTCCAGACCAGGTAGCAAGTCCAGGGCGATGCATTCACGGCTACCAAAAGAATGAAGAACTAGTATTGCTTCATTCAAGCGTGCTACCCCGACCACCTACTTACCAGAACTAAGAAGAAAACACCATAACCCATGCATTACAGGAAAGAACAGACTGTTCCTTTCCAATCTCCACTGAAAACACAGACTGAAAAAATTATGTATGGATAAATGATTGATGCTTTTTGCCTGCCTCCAACATTTTAACATTTAACGTTGGCTGTAGAGCCAACGTTAAAGCAAGGTTGGAAGATGAGGTTAGTACTGTCCAAAAAAGGATAGCCGTGCTTGTAACTCCAGACAGAGTTCATCCACATGGTACCCACAATGTCGAGGAGACTCAATGAGTTTCTAGAGAAAATTCTTCTTTGCTTAGCTCTGAAATCCCACCACTGCTTATCAGTCCCTAGAAGATTCAGTGCATATTTGAATTCTCTACAATGAACACATGAATACTGAAGCGAAGCTAAGCTTGCTGAGAAATGCAGCTTCCTCAGGGGAAGAGGGAGGCAGACAATGGAGCACAGAGGGGAAGGAGGAAAGAACAAGCCCTTTAGTCACACGTGGACTAGTTCAAGGAAGGATGTGATGATCTGTCCCAAAGACTGATAGATTCAGGGAACACGCACACACACAATAGGACTCCTCTGAAGGGTTATTGGGGTGACTTATGGCCAGCCCCCTCCACCTGGAATCCTAGCATCCTCAGAACCAAGAGAGTCTGCAGGCCAGCCCCACCAAGGTGGCAGGAAGGTGACACACAGCTTTGTCACAGAATTCTTGCCTCTGGCACTGGGAGACCTCCACACTGCAAAGTCACAGATGAGGGCTTCGGCTTTTGCATTTTAAGAGCTTATTTTCTTTTAGCTCTTTAAAACGCTGCCACTTCTGAACAATTCAAGTGCAAAAATAACAGGAATCTGAAACACATTCAGAAGCGTTTAGGAAACGGAGAACAAGCCCGGTTCCCCAACTGCTGAAGTCGTTTAAAAATGTACGAAATGTAAGCTTTCCAGATAACAAGAATACTCCCTTAAGTCCCCAAGGCATGACTGAGGAGTTTCTCTGTCAAAGGAGGAGGCAGGTGTGGAGCAAAGCAGCTCTGTGTTTCATCTAGCCCAGGGTCCTGGAGTGGGACTCAGCGCATACCCCCTCTCCCGGGTACTGTACCTCCATCTTATGAACTGGATTCGCGTTCTCTCCTCCAGGACTTCTCGATTAGGGTCTGCTAACATGTCAGACTTGGAGAGATTGTGTTTCACCTAGAAAATCCAGATAAAATACAGGTGCTTTCCTAGCCAGTGTGGACACCCGTGGCTGGGATCTGCCCTTTGCCCAGGGTCCCTCACACCAAGGGCCATCAGCCTCACCCCACACTCACCCCCACTTCCTCACAAACTCTTACCACATCTCTGGTCACATGGATGTCATGTCCATGAGTGGGGGGGGCAGCTGGTGGATATCTTCTCCTTTATGTTCTGAGCAGCCTCTTCTTCTGTCTGAAAGGTTAATAACGTCCCTGTTGAAGGACCCTGACTCTGTACGCTCAACTCCCAAATTGCCCTCTCCTCTTTCTTCCCTTTTGCTCCTCCCATCACTAAAGACACACACACACACACACACCACCACCACCACCACCACCACTCTCATTCCATTACTCCCAGCTTCCACACAAAGCTCTCCCACTATTTTATTTTCCTACTAATTTCCACTAAGCCCAGGGCCCTATCCCAAAGTACTCCTGAGATAGGAGCAGAATTCCCTCCTCTGGCGTGTTTGATGAGTCAGTGAGTTACAATGCCAGCAAGTTCTCTTCCCAGAACAAAAACCCCCGCATCCTCTCACATATTAGGATGAATTAAACTACGCTCTAGGCAGGGGATTTGGTAATTAATGAGTTTTTTGGTTGTACAGAGAGTGGAGTCCTGATTCCCTCCCCCTGTTGATATCTGCACTCTAGAACTTTGGGTACCAAGTCACAGAAGAGTTCCACCTACTTTGTTCAACCAGTGCTGCACCACGGATACAGCCTCACTTTCCTCAACTTCAATGTCCTGGAACAAATTGGCAAGATAATGACCTCAAAAACCCTAGAGACCAGCTTCCCCCCTTAACACTGCCACCCAATGGGATGAGATGTGAGATGTCTCTGAAGCACAGCAGGCATGCAGAGGGGGAGAAGATGGATTAGGCACAGTTCCATTGTAGCCACCACCACCACTCACCGAGTTCGTCTTTGGTGGGAAGGGTAGCCCTACACCTTTCCGGGCAAAGATGTACATAATCCATGTTGTAATGATCATCTTCAGACTCACAGAGGGCCTCCTTGGCTCCCTCCTTCCATGGAAGCTGCCTGAGAACTTCTACAGAACAGGAAGGTTATTGAAGGGAGGTTCCCCCTGATTGGTTGACAGGTGATGATGTGACAATGACTTCCTTCAGCTTCCAGATCAGAGTGCAGATGAAACAGAGGGGGGTTGAAGATTTCTTCTTTATGACAATTCAGACAAGGAGGGGGCAGAGGAGATGAGGACAAACTATCCCCAGTAAAATCCCGGGACAAGATACAAAGGGAATTACCTAGATAATAGACGAAAAGTCTCAGGGTGGCTCTCTGTCTTCAGCATCGCTGAATAAATTAAAAAAAAAAAAAAAAAAAGAAAAAATATTTTACAAATCCAAGGAAGAAATTATGAGTGAAGCATCTGTACCATGTAGATAACCATTCAGACCAATGTCATGGTTATTTCTTAATTTTTCTCCTAAGTGCGGGAGAAAATGAAACTGTAATCCATCCAAAACTGCCCAGACAAAGAAGCAAGTGTACAATGGGGATATTTTAATTTTTGTCTGTTCTGACTACTCAGACAACGCAAATCGTTGTGAAAAGTAGCCCAGGGGCTCAGCCAGTAAAGCTTTGAAAACATGACTTTGATCCCAGACCCATGAAGTATATATGTGAGTGTGTGTGTGTGTGTGTTATATGTAAAAGTAGCTGTGTTCCATGGAGTACTCAGAGATGATGGCAACATCCACCTTGTGGATCCATCCACCTCAGAATGGCTATCAAAACGAAGGTGAATTACACAGCAGGAAAGCCAGACAGCCATTACTGGCTCCAGAAAGCTATAACACTAATCATGTATATCCAGTCTAAACCAGCAGGTAAGGGGCAGGGCTGGTGAGATAGCTCCGAGGTTAAGAGCACTTGCTTTTCTTCCAGAGGATTCTTGATCAGCTCTCAACACCTACACCAGCCACTCACAGCTACCAGCAACTCCAGCTCCAGGAGACCCAACACCACTGGTCTTAAAGGGCATCTGTGTTAACTAAATTTTATGTCAATCTGACATAAGCTAATGTCACCTGGGAAGAAGGGACCTAAACTGAGAAAATGTCCTTATCAGATTGGTCTATGGGCAAGCCTGCAGGGTAGTTTCTTGAGTGATAGTTGATGTGGGAGGGCCCAGCTTCCTGTGGATGATGCCTCAACTAGGTTGGTAGTTCTGGGTGTTATAAAAAAGCAGGTTGAGCAAGCCATGGGGAGCAAGCAGGTAAGGAGCATTCCTCCTTGACCTATACTTCAGTTTCTGCCTTCAGGTTCCTGCCCTGCTTGAGTTCCTGCTCTCATTTCCTTCAGTGGGGGACTGAAGTTGGAACTGTAAGCTGAAATAAACCCTTTCTTCCACAAGTTGCTTTTGGTCACAATGGGTTGTTTTTGTTGTTGTTGAAATTTCTTTTTTAATTTATTCATTTACTTTACAACCTGATTGCAGTCCCCCTTCTCTCCTCCCAGTCCTCCTCTCACAAACCCCTCATCCCCATTCTGCCCTCTCTTCCTCAGAGAAGGGGGAGGTCCCACATGGATATCAACCCACCCTAGAACATTAAGTCATGGTAAAACTAGGTGCCTTCTCTCTCGCCAAAGCCAGACAAGACAGCCTGGTTAGGAGACTGGGATCCAGAGGGAGGCACCCACTCCAGAGAGGCTCCCACTCCAGTTATTGGGGGATCCACATCTGTTAGGTATGTGCAGGGGTCCTAGAACCAGTCCATGCATGCTCTTTGGTCAGTGGTTCAGTCTCTGTGAGCCCCCATGGGCCCAGGCCAGTTGACTCCATAGGTCTTCATCTTCTTATGCAGTCCTTGACTCCTCTGTATCCAACAATCATTTCCCCCAACCTTCCCCCAACTCTTCTATAGGACTCGCCAAGCTCTGTCTAGTGTTTGGCTGCGGGTCTCTGCATCTGTTTCCATCAGCTTCTAGGTAAATCCTCTCAGAGGAGTTATGCTAGGCTCCTGTCTATAAGAATAGCAGAGTAACTTAATAGTGTGAGGGACTGGTTCTCCCCCATAGGATGGGTCTCAAGTGGGGCCAGTCTTTGGTTGGCCATTCCTCCAGCCTTTGCTCCATGCATGGTATTGGCATAGAAATAGACAGGTTGATCAATGGAATCGAATTGAAGACCCAGAAATAAACCTACACACTTACTGACAATTGATTTTTTGACATAGAAGCCAAAATCAGCATCTTTAACAAATGGTGCTAGTTTAACTGGAGGTCTGCATGTAGAAAATGCAAATAAATCCATATTTATCACTCTGCACAAAACTCAAGTCCAGGTGGATCAAAGGCCTCAACATAAAAACAGATACACTAAATCTAATAGAAAAGAAAGCGGGGAACAGCCTTGACCTCATTGGCACAGGAGACAACTTCCTGAACAGAACACCAACATCTCAGGCACTAAGGTCAACAATTAATAAATGGGAATCCATGAAACTGAAAAGCTTCTGTAAGGCAAAGAACACTGTCAATAATTAAAAAAAAAAAAAAAGGCAGCCAACAGAATGGGAAAAGATCCTCACCAACCCTATATTTAACAGAGGACTAATACCCAAAATATATAAAGAACACAAATAACAAACCAAATAACCTAATTTTAAAAACGGAGTACAGAGCTAAACAGAAACTTTTCAACAGAGGAATCTCAAATGGCCAAGAAACACCTAAAGAACTGTTCAGCATTCTTAGTCATGAGGGAAATGCAAATTGAAACAACCTTGAGATTCTATCTTATACCTGTCAGGATGGCTATGATCAAAAACTCAAGTGATAGCACATGTTGGTGAGGGTATGAAGAAAGGAGAACACACCTCCATTGCTAGTGGGTCTTGTATAACTATTTTGGAAAGCAATCTGGCAGTTTCTCAGAAATTTGGAACTAGTTCTACCTCAAGACTCAACTATACCACCCTTGGGCATATACACAAAAGATGCTGTACCAAACCACAAGGACCTTTGTTCAACTGTGTTAACAGTAACATTATTCATAAGAGCCAGAAACTGGAAACAACCTAGATGTCTCTCAACTGAAGAATGGGTAAAGAAAATATGGTACATTTACACAACGGAATACTACTCAGCTATTAAAAACAATGATGTTATGCAATCTGCAGACAAATGGATGGAACTAGAACAAAATCATCCTGAGTGTGGTAACCCAAACCCAAACCAACATGCATAATATGTACACACTTAGAAGTGGATATTAGCCATAAAGGACAGGATAGCCATGCTACAATCAACAAACACAAAGAAGCTAGGTAACAAAGAGGGCCCAAGGGAGGATGCTTGAATCTCACTCAGAAGGTGAAATAAAATAGGAGAGGGGATGGGGATGGGAGCAGGGCTGGGGATTAGGAGGAGGGAGATGGGGGTGGTCAAGGATGGAAATTGGAGGTAGGGAACAACTCTGGGTTGTACCAGAGACCCAGGATAGGGGAGGCCCCAAGAAGTCCATGGAGGCCACCCTAGCTGAGATTCCTAGCAGTTGGGAATATAGAGCCTGAAATAGCCACCTCCCATAGCCACACAGGACTTCCAGTGGAGGGATAAGGACAGCAACCCACCCACAAAACCTTCAACCCAAAATCTGTCCTGCTACAAGATGTGCAGGGACAAAGATGGTCATAGCATTGATAACAGCAATAGCAACCCGAAAGAAATATCTGCATTCATGTGTACATGCCCCCCCACACACACACCACGCCTGCATGCATGCATACATGCACGCATGCACAAACACACACATGCACACACAATTCAAAATAATAAAAATAAATCTTAAAACCACAGGTGGGGTGCTTTTCTTACACTGGGGCCACTAATGTACCATGACAATTACATGTTCATGTTTTTTGAAATAACTGTTTTAATAGTAAACATCAGCAGAACTCAAAACCCAAAAGTGCATGAAAGGATGCATTCAGAATTTTATCCCTCCGTCATCCCTTTAGCCTTCTTCTAACTCAGTTCAGAAGTAACTTTTCAATAGATTCTAAGATATTTGTCCTGTGTTTATGCTGTCATAATCAAGCAACTAAACAAATTCATCTTTGTTTTTTTTTGTTATTATACTTACACACCCATTTAGCAGTTTCTACAAATAAATTGAAAGAAAGAAAGAGAGAAAGAGAGAGAGAGAGAGAGAGAAAGAAGGAAGGAAGGAAGGAAGGAAGGAAGGAAGGAAGGAAGGAAGGAAGGAAGGAAGGAAGGAAGGAAGGGAAAAACCTCACATGCCTGCTAAGCTGGTTACAGTTCAAGGCTCTTACAAGGTATCTAATACTCCAGAAGATCTCCAGCCAGTTCTCCTCCCCACACAGCTTGCTTCTGCTGCCACAGACAGGATCTCAGCCTTGTTTATCTGCTTCCTAGCTCTGTAGTTTTGTTCTTATCAGACACTCCACACAAATGAAAGCAAACTGTGTTGTCTCTGGCTTGGGTTTTCACAATGCAGCATCACAGATTCGTTCCTTTCACTGTAGCACATTACTCTGTCATAGGGACACACTACATTTTGTCAATAACTTTCATTCTTTGACAAGTGGTTATACCATCTCCAGTTTGGGGTTGGTACAAATAAAACTGCAAAGAGGTTTGAAAACACACAGTAAACATGCTTCATTTTTTCTTGGATAAAGTTTTAAGAGCAAATTGCTAATGTTTAATTATTTTTTCCTTTCATTTCTGGAAAAGGAACTTACATGCTGGGTAAGTGCTCTACCACTAAGCTGCATCCCTGGGTCTTTTTTTTTTTTAATGTTTACTTCTTTATTAAGATTTAAGTGGTATTGTTGTACATTTTACATTTATCAATTTTTTAATTTTTATTGATTTTTTCCTTTTTTTTCTTTTTATTAGTTTATTCACTTGTTTCCCCCTGTAGCTCCCTCCCTCCCTCCTCCCCTCCCAATCCCACCCTCCCTCTCCCTTCTCCACCCATGCTCTTCCCCAAGTCCACTGATAGGGGAGGTCTTCCTCTCCTTCCTTCTGATCCTAGTCTATCAGGTCTCATCAGGAGTGGCTGCACTGTATTACTCTGTGGCCTGGTAAGGTTTCTCCTCCCTCAGGGGGAGGTGATCAAAGAGCTAGCCACTGAGTTCATGTCAGAGACAATCCCTGCTCCCCTAGCTGCCATAGGCTACATCTGAGCAGAGGTTCTAGGTTATATCCATGAATGGTCCTTGGTTGGAGTATCAGTCTCAGAGAAGACCCCTGTGCCCAGATATTTTGGTTCTGTTGCTATCCTTGTGGAGCTCCTGTCCTCTCCAGGTCTTACTCTCTCCCCCTTCTTTCATAAGATTCCCTGCACTCTGTCCAGAGATTGTTTATGAGTCTCAGTATCTACTTTGATACAATGCTAAGTAGAGTCTTTCAGGGGCCCTCCGTGGTAGGCTCCTGTCCTGTTTCCTGTTTTCTCCTTCTTCCAATGTCCATCCCATTTGTCTTTCTGAGTGAGGATTGAAAGATTGAGCATCTTACTCAGGGACCTCCTTTTTGATTAGCATCCTTAGGTGTACAGATTTTAGTATGATTATCCTATATTATATGTCTAATATCCACTTATAAGTGAGTATATATCATATGTGTCTTTCTGCCCCTGGGATACTTCACTCAGGATGATCTTTTCTAGATCCCACCATTTGCCTGCAAATTTCATGATTTCTTTGTTTTTTAATTGCTGAGTAGTAATCCATTGTGTAAATATACCACAATTTCTGTATCCTTTCCTTAACTGAGGGACAACTGGATTGTTTCCAGATTCTGGCTATTACAAATAAAGCTGCTAAGAACATGGTTGAGCAAATGTCCTTGTATACTTGAACATCTTTTGGATATATGCCCAGGAGTGATATAGCTGGATCTTGAGGTAGCACTATTCCTAATTGTATGAGAAAGCACCAGATTAATTTCCAAAGTGGTTGTACAAGTTTACATTCCCACCAGCAATGGAGTAAGGTTTCACTTTCTCCATATTCTCTCCAGCATGTGTTTTTGATCTTAGCCATTTTGATGGGTGTAAGGTGAAATCTCAGAGTCATTTTTATTTGCATTTCCCTGATGACTAAGGATGTTGAACATTTCTTTAAGTGTTTTTCTGCCATTCCATGTTCCTCTATCGAGAATTCTCTGTTTAGCTCTGTACCCCATTTTTAATTGGATTACTTGATTTGTTGCTGTTTATGTTCCTGAGTTCTTTATATATTCTTAATATTAGCTCTCTGTCAGATATAGGGTTGGTGAAGATCCTTTTCCAATCTGTAGGCTATTGTTTTGTTCTGACAACAGTGTCCTTTGCTTTATAGAAGCTTTTCCGTTTCATGAGGGCCCATTTATTGATTGTTGATCTTGGACTTGTTCTGTTGGTGTTCTGTTCTGGAAGTTGTCTCCTGTGCCAATGAGTTCAAGGCTCTTCCCCACTCTTTCTTCTAACAGGTTTAGTGTGTCCATTTTTTTTGTTGGTTTTTTTTTTTTTTTTGATCCACTTTTTAGTTTTGTGCAGGATGTTAAATGTGGATCTATTTGCATTTTTCTATATGTAGACATCCAGTTAGTCCAGCACCATTTGTTGAAGACGCTATCTTTTTTTTTCCATTGTATAGTTTTGGCATCTTTGTCAAAAAATCAGGTGTCCATAAGTATGTGGTTTTACTTCTGGGTCTTCTATTCGATTCCATTGATCCACCATTCTGTTTCTATGCCAGTACCATGCAGTTTTAATTACTGTTGCTCTATAGTACAGCTTGAGATAATGCATCCCTGGTTCTTTCACTTAAGAGTTAATTGAGACACAACTCACTTTCCAAAAAAATCACCGATTTAACATGTATAGTTAAATGGTTTTTAATGTGTTCACAGAGATGTGCACCTGTTACTGCAGTCCATTTTTACCAAACTTTGCCACTCCAAAAAAGAAAACCTTTGCCTTTAGCAGTCAAAACATTTCTCTCACACACTTGGCATTGGTCAAGGCAATCATTAGTCTACTTTCTGTCCCTACAGTTTTGCTTATTCTGGACACTTTACATGGATAGGATGTGCTCTTTGGTGACTGACATCCATGATTTATGATGTTTCTGAGGGTCAAAAATATATGTTTCCTCCACAAACATACGTTCTAACATATATCACTAACTCACTTCTTACTGCAGAGAAGGATTTGGCTGTCTAGATGTGCCATGTTTTGTTTATCCATTTATTAATTGATGTGGACACTGGGATTGTTTCTGTGTGTTAATGTGACAGGTGTTACTGTGTACGCTTGTATACACTGCCTTGTGTAACCCTGCTTTCAATTGTCTCGGGCTTATACCTCTCAGTAGAATTTCTGAGTCCTATGGTGATCCTGTGTTTAACATTTTGAAGGACGGTTAAAAATATTTTCTAAATGGCTGCATCACTCTACCTTCCCATGATCAATACGTAAGGGTTCTGATTTCTCCACATTCTTTGTCAGCATTGTTATTATCCATCATTCTGATATCAGACATAATGAGTATGAAATAGTATCTCATTATGGTTTAGATCTGTATCTCCCAAATGATTAATGACACTAACCATCTTTTCCTGTGCCTCTTAGACTCATGTCTTCCTTGGAGATTTGTCTCCTCAAATACTTGGCCATTTTATAATTGGATTATTTTTTTTACTTGATAGACGTGTGAGTTCCTTACACAGCCCTCATGCAAATATTAGATTAATGATTAGCAAATATTTTCATTCTATGAACTATCTTTTCCTTTATTTGTTGGTGTCATTTAAAGAAGAAAATTTCTGACTATTTGATCGAGTTTAACTTACTTTTGTTGTTTGTGAAATCATTGTTTTCATCATAGATATTTACTCTTCTTTTCTTTCAGAGAGTGAAGGAGGTACAGCTTCTATGTTTATGTTTATGATCTATTTTGAGATTATGTTTGTATAAAGTTTCCCAATTCATTTTTGTGCATGTGTATATACAGTTGTCTCCCACCACTTGTTGCAAAGAACATCCTTTCTATAGTGAACAATTTTGGCACCCTTGTCAGAAATCAATTAGCCCTAAATTTAAAGTTTTAGTCTAGACTGTTAATCGACCTGATTGTCTGTTCTTATTTCAGTGCCATGTTTTCTTAATTATTATAGTTTTTAAGATTGTCTTGTTGATTGCCAGTGTACATTTTCAAATGGTTTTTTCACTTACTCTTTTAAGCCAGCATTATCCAAAGTCAAAGTCAATAAAAAGAAAAAAACCTAGAGACCAATATCCTTTCAGAATACTAACAGAAAAATAAATTTTATAAAACCATGTATGAATGCAGGTGCATGCCTATACTCCCAGCACTAAGGGAAGCAGAGGCAGGTGCATTGCTGAGTGTGAGGCCAGCTTGGTCTACAAAGCAAGTCCAGGACAGCCATGGCAGAAACCCTGTTTTGAAACAATAAAAAATCCATATGTGGTGGTACATGGCTGTAATGCTAGCACTTAGGAAGTAGAGGCAGGAAAATCAGGAGTTCAAGGCCAGCTTGAGCTACATATCAAAACACTGTCTCAAAACTTGAAAATGTTAAGAAAGGATAGCAAACTAAACAGCATATTTAAAAGATTATACACCATTATTAAGTGGAGTAAATTTTCTTAAGATTTTATGATTAGCCTATTAATTTCTACAAAAAAAACACAACCCTGCTGGGCATATAATCAATGGTTTCATTGAATCTGATTGCCAATTTGAAGATATTGTCATATCAATAATATTATTTCTTCCATCTATAAACATGAAGGGTCATTTTTTCATTTAGATCTTTATTTCTTTTAACAAAGTTCTGTGGGTTTTCATGTATAAATTTGCACTGCTCTATCATTAAGCATTCTTTCAAAATAATATCTTTTTTCTTTTTAAAATTTATTTATTTATTTATTATAATTTATTCACTTTGTATCCCAGCTGTACCCCCTCCCTCATCCCTCCCAAACCCACCCTCCTTCCCTCTTCTTCTCCTATGCCCCTCCCCCAGTCCAATGATAGGGGTAATCCTCCTCCCCTTCCATCTGACCCTAGTCTATCAAGTCTCATCACGACTGGCTTCTTTGTCTTCCTCTGTGGCCCAGTAAGGCTGCTTCCCCCTCAGGAGAAGGTGACAAAAGAGCCAACCCCTGAGTTCATGTCAGAGACAGTCCCTGTTCCCATTACTAGGGAACCCTCTTGAATACTGAGCTGCCATGGGCTACTTTTGTGCAAGGGTTCTAAGTTATCTCCATGAATGGTCCTTGGTTGGAGTATCAGTCTCAGAAAAGACCTCTATGACCAAATTTTTTGGTTCTGTTGCTCTCCTTGCGGAGCCCCTGTCCCCTCCAGGTCTTACTATCTCCCCCTTCTTTCATAAGATTCCCTGCACTCTGCCTAAAGTTTGGTTATGAGTCTCAGCATCTGCTTTGATACCCTGTTGGGTAGAGTCTTTCAGAGGCCCTGTGTGGTAGGCTCCTGTCCTGTTCCGTTTTCTTCCCCTTCCGATGTCCATCCCATTTGTCTTTCTGAATGAAGATTGAGCATCTTACCCTGGGTCCTCCTTCTTGATTAGCTTCCTTACTTAGGTGTACAGATTTTAGTATGATTATCCTATATTATATGTCTAATATCTACATATATGGTGAGTATATACCATATATGTCTTTCTGCTTCTGGGATACTTCACTCAGGATGATCTTTTCTAGATCCCACCATTTGCCTGCAAATTTCATGATTTCTTTGTTTTTTAATTGCTGAGTAGTATTCCATTGTGTAAATGTACCACAATTTCTGTATCCATTCCTCCCTCAACTGAAAGACATCTGTGTTGTGTTCAGGTTCTGGCTATTACAATAAAGCTACTATGAACATGGTTGAGCAAATGTCCTTGTTGTATACTTGAGCATCTTTTGGATATATGCTCAGGAGTGATATAGCTGGATCTTGAGGTAGCACTATTCCTAACTGTATGAGAAAGCACCAAATTGATTTGTACAAGTTTACATTCCCACCAGCAATGAAAGAGGGTTCCTCTTTCTCCACATCCTCACCAGCATTTGTTCTTATTTGAATTTTTTATCTTAGCCATTCTGATGGGTATAAGGTAAAATCTCAGGGTCATTTTGATTTACATTTTCCTGATGACTAAGGATGTTGAACATTTCTTTAAGTGTTTCTCTGTCATTCGATATTCCTCTATGCAATTCCTGTCAAATTAACAACACAATTCTTGACAGACCTTGAAAGAAAAATTCTCAACTTCATATCGAATAACAAGAAACCCAGAATTGCTGAAACATCCTCTACAGTAAAAGATCTTCTGGAGTATCTCCATCCCTGATCTCAAGCTGTACGATAGAGCAACAGTAATTAAAACTACATGGTACTTGCATAGAAACAGAATGGCAGATCAATGGAATTGAAGACCCAGAAATAAACCCACAAGCTTATGGACACCTGATTTTTGACAAAGATGCCAAAACCATACAATGGAAAACAGCATCTTCAACAAATGTTGCTGGTCTAACTGGATATCTACTTGTAGAAAATTGCAAATAGATCCATACTTATCACCCTGTACAAAACTAAAGTCCAAGTGGGTCAATGACCACAATATAAAACTAGACACACTAAACCTGTTAGAAGAAAAAATAGGGAATAGCCTTGAACTCATTGGCACAAGAGACAACTTCCTGAACAGAACATCAACAGAACATGCTCTAAGACCAACAATCAATAAATGGGACCTCATGAAACTGAAAAGCTTCATAAAGCAAAGGACACTGTTGTCAGAACAAAACAACAGCCTACAGATTGGAAAAGGATCTTCACCAACCCTATATCTGACAGAGAGCTAGCATCCAGAATATATAAAGAACTCAAGAAGATAAACAACAACAAATCAAGTAATCCAATTAAAAAATGGGGTACAGAGCCAAACAGGGAATTAAACAGACTCTCAATTTTATGTTGTAAATTTTCATTGCTAGCATATGAAATGATAGTAGGCTCTTTGTGTATGTATATGTGTGTGGTGTACGTAAGTATATGTATGCTCAAATGTATGATTGTACTATGTCTTCCCAAATTAACCTTGTGTGTCTTAATCACTCTCTACTTTATTTACTAAGGTAGGGCCTTTCACTGATCCTAATGCTCTCTAATCCAGCTAGTCTACCTAGCCAGCTCATCCTAAGGACCCTTTGTTTCCTTCTTCTTCACCCCACAGGGCAGTGATTATAAACAGACCCCATACCTTGCTTTTATGGGTTCTGGGAAATCATAACTTTGGTCCTCGTATGGCAAGGGCTGTATCCACTGAGCATCTCCAGCCCTTACAGTGGATTTTTAAATAATGATCTTGCATTCTGCAACTCTTCTAAACTCAATGTAAGCATTCTTAGTGGTTTTCCTTGAAGTATTCTATATACCAGATCCTGTCTTCCACAAATACAGATAATTTCTTTTCCTTCTTTCCAATATTAACAAATTTCATTTCTTTTTCTTGTCTTCTTGCCTTGGTTATACATTATCAAATAGATCTAGAGAGAATGGACACTTATTACTTATTCCTGATGTTAAGAGAGAAGCATTGTCTGTCACCATTAATATTAATTTAGATGAAGACTGTTAAGTAGGTACCTTTCAACAGGTTCTTGGTGTTCTCTTGTTTATTTTTAGAAGTGAAGGTGTGGGAGAGATTTTCAGAAAGTACCAGTACATGTTGTATTAGTATGTCATACACCTTAATCCCAGCACTGGAGAGGCAGAGGAAGGCTTATCATCTTGGTCTATATATCATGTTCCAGGCCTGCCAAAGCTACATAGTGATATGCTATTGAGAGAAAGATAGAGGTAAACCAGGTTCCAGGAATGCATTACATCTTGTTGAGTCATTGGCCAAAGACACCACACACACACACACACACACACACACACACACACACACACACACAC
>NW_026586173.1:8345217-8353257 GCF_907164565.1 Psammomys obesus
ACACACACACACACACACACACACACACACACACACACACACACACAGGTTATATCTAGTCTATTGGTTATTCTTCACAACCTGATGCTAAGGCCCTAATATTGAAGACACAGCTTATGTCATTGAACAGGGAGAAATCAAGCTAGCACTCAATTAGGAGCCTTACCTCTACTGACTAGAGTTTATGGAGCTAGAAGATAATTTGCATATACTAGAGAGAAATATAGTAATCAATATCACTCAGCTACAAGCCTTGTGATCTACAAAATTTATCTGTCTGTAAGATATATTGGTGAAATAATGGCACATGTTAGGGGAGTAACCAACCATTTTTTTTCTTGGATTCAAGGCCCCCTCCATGAGAAAAAATCATACCTGATACTGATAAAATGATGAAGAACCTGAGACTAGGTCGGTAATGAGCCTTAGAAGAAAGCCTACTATACTATTAATTCTACTAAAGGAACATAGCAATGAAGTGACACCTAATGAAATATTGCTGAGTACATATTAGAGCGTCACTCACCCTCATAAGAGAAGCTTCTTCTTGCATTAGATGTAAGTAACACATAGACTTACACTGGATAATGTACAAAGAATTAGAGACATAAAAGCATTCAGCCTTAAATGGGAAGTCTTTATCAAAACCTTACCCTTGAGGTTCAGGGATCTATGCTGCAAAGGAGATGGAAAGATTGTAAGAGCCAGAGGTGATGAATGACTCCAAGGAAATATTGCCTTCTAGAAACACAGGACTAATGCACATATGAACTCATGGAAACTGTGACAGCATATATATGACCTGCATAGGTTCAAACCAAACAAAATCCAAGCATGTAGAAGGGGAAGTGGACACGAATCCTAACCCTTACCAAATTATTATTTGTAATTGATACCTACTGGTAAAGAGGAAAATCAGATTTCTCCAATGAAGTGTCACTGTTAAAAATCAGCCACAGTTGGGGGCAGGCCCCATGCCCAGGAATAGTTCCCAGTGAAAAGGAGATCTCTCCTCTCTCTCTCTCTCTCTCTCTCTCTCTCTCTCTCTCTCTCTCTCTGTGTGTGTGTGTGTGTGTGTGTGTGTGTGTATGTGTGTGTCTCTCCTCTCTCTCTCTCTCATTCTCTGTGTGTGTGTCTGTGTACATACACTTTGTGTTTGGTTTGTTTGGACATTTTTATATCCTTGGTTTTGCTTGTTTTGCTTTGGGGGGTGGGAGGCTGAGGGGGAAGTTGAGTGGGTAAGGAGGTCAGGAAAAGTTGAGAGGAATTGCAGGAGGGGAAATGTAGAGAGCAGAGGAAGCCCTGAGTGAGTGAAGAACCGAGTGAATGTGTGCTGTTGGCACGGACACGGCTCTGTCAAGGACCCCAGATCCTCAAACCCATGGATAAATAGCAAAGCCTTTCCCCCAGGGTGAGGCTCAGAGGGAAATGGCAAAACATTCTTCTCATTGATATGTCGATTTGATAGTATGTGCAGAAAATGTCCACCATAGCTTTCTATCCCCAGATCTTTACCTAAAGACTCCTTTCTTACAAAGAGTGATCCCACCAAGATTAGTTAAATCTGTCCCCTTGGTCCACCTCTATGTGATAAACCCTGCCTCCTTGCTTATCTAATAATATAATGTGTTATCATGTACTTTTATACCTTTTATAGTTATGCTATCAAATAATATGATAACCCCATCTCTTTGTTCAGCCGTATGCAAAACCTTACCTTTATATTCAACTCTGTCAAATAAACAAACTGAGCTTTTGAGGTGCTTGAGTTTCCCCAGCAGAGAACCCAATCCACTGAAACTCACCTTTTCTATGTGTCCATGTATTCATGTGTATCTACCATTTTTTCATTCCCTCACCACTCAGTCAGGTCCATCCTTGGATCCATGCAAGGATGAACCCAGAGAAAAATTATAATCAAAATATATTGTATGGAAAAAAGCAATGTGTTTTGAGAGACAGAGACAGGCAGACAGAGAAAAAGAAACGCTAGTACCATGAATTGGTTGCCTCCTTTTGAGTTGTTGTACAGTGGGGTCCCATAGACCTGGCAGTCTATTGCCAATACTTCTGACTACTCGACAGAACTTGAATGTGAGACAATATTGCTGAAGACATCATATATTTGAGTTATAGAACAGGGAGAGATCACGCTGGTACTCACCTTGAAGTTTCATTCACACCAGGTAATGTTTATAATGATGGAAAGTGTTATGTGTGCTTCCAGAGAAGAAGAAAAAATAAGCTCCAACCTTAACTCTGAACCTTGCAAACAATGACTGCCTGATAAGATATGTCCACTGGTGCACTAGTGCCATAACGAATATTATGTGAGCAACCAACCACTTTATGATTGGATCTAAGGCCTGCTCCACGAGATGGAATCCATATCTGATACTTAACAGGGCCAAGAACCTGTAGTTAATATGTCACAAGCCCTGAGAGAGAACCCAGGTCTGCTAAATGGACATAATACTGACATGATTTCTAATGATTTATTGTTATTCTAATGACTTACTGTACTCCAGCATCATCAGAGATGCTTTTTTCTTGCAATAAATAGCAACTATCACAAAGACAACCCCTCTCAATTTATCAATGAACAGAAAATAAAAGTCTGTGGGGTGCCCAGCCCTAACTGTGACATTCATATCACATCCTTCTCATCAGTGCTAAAGATCTTTCAAAATAAAAGACATAGAAATTGGAAGTGCCAGAGGTTGTTGAAAATATCAAGGAAATGGCATTTTCCAAATACAATAGGGCAGGTACACATATGAACTCAGTGACCCTGACAGCATTCACAAGACCTGTGCAAACTCAAGCCAGACAAAACCCCAGACATAGAGTGAGGAAGGTAAACATGAAATCCTACCACTGATAAGGTACTATTGGCACTTGACAGCCGCTGGGAGATGGAAAGTTGGTTGGTTTTCTTTAATGAGGTAACTCCTGGTAGGCCAGCCACAAAGCAGGATAGACCCCAATCCTAAGACTAGCTGGGCAACACAAACTGGACACAAAATAATCTCAAAGTTGGGGGGACAGGGATGGAAGGATGGAAGGGTGGCAATTGGGAGGAGTTGAGGGAAGTGATGAACATAGTCAAGCGCATTGTATGAAATTTTTTTTAAAAAAATTATAATTTTTATTTTTTATATTAATCACAGGCTGTTTACTTTGTATCCCAGCCATAGCTCCCTCTCTCGTTCCCTCCCAATCCCACCCTCCCTCTCTCATCTCCTTCCTGCCCCTTTCCAAGTCCACTGCTAGGGGAGGTCCTCCTCCCCTTCCATCTGACCCTAGCCTATCAGGTATCTTCAGGACTGGCTGAAATAGCCTCCTCTGTGGCCTAGCAAGGCTGCTCCTCCCTCGGGGTGGGGAGTGGGGGGCAAGGTCAAAGAGCCAGCCATTGAGTTCATGTCAAAAATAGTTCTTGTTCCCCTTACTAGGGTACCCACTTGGATACTGAGCTACCATGGACTACATCCGAGCAGGGGTTCTAGGTTATATCCATACATGGTCTTGGTTGGAGAAACAGTCTCATAGAAGACCCCTGTGCCCTGATATATTTGGTCCTTGTGGAGCTCCTGTCCTCTCCAGGTCATACTAACTCCCCCTTCTTTCATATGATTCCCTGCACTCTGCCAAAGGTTTTGGTTATGAGTCTCAGCATCTGCTTTGATACACTGCTAGGTGGAGTCTTTCAGAGGCCCTCTGCAGTAGGCTCCTGTCCTGTTACTTGTTTTCTCCTACTTCCAATGTCATCCCACTTGTCTTTCTAAGTGAGGATTGATCATCTTACCCCGGGTCCTCTTTCTTGTTTATCTTCTTTAGGTGCACAGATTCTAGTATATTTATCCTATCTTATAGGTCTAGTACCCACTTATAAATGTGTGTCTTTCTGTTCCTGGGATACCTTTTCAGGATAATCTTTTCTAGATCCCACCATTTGCCTGCAAATTTCATGATTTCCTTGTTTTTAATTGCTGAGTAGTGTTCCAAAAATGGCAAAAAAAAAAAAAAAAAAAAAAAAAAAAAAAAAAAAAAAAAAAAAAAATAAAAAAAAAAAAAAAAAAAAAAAAAAAAAAAAAAAAAAAAAAAAAAAACCTATTAGGTGTTATCTTTTTATTTTTATCTTATTGTGATGCAAAATGTGGGCTCAGAAATTGTTGGGCATTACCAAGATGAACAGCAAGGCTAAGGGAGATGAAGTAATTTGAGCAATATGTACTAGAGAAAGAGAATATAAAAATTAACTAAATGTTTTTTATATGCAAAATATCTACATGCTTTGTGGAGAAACACGTGCAAGGTAAAGGTTTATGCATCTTTTCTTTTTCCTTCTGGTGGGAATAGGGACACGAAATACTTTAAAACAAACCCAAAATGGCAAAAGAGATATCTTACCATTTGGTTATAGTTATATTGATAATAACAAGTAGGTGGATTTGAACCTGTGGCCCTAAAGAAAGATGTCCTCAGATCGGTCCCCACAACCTGTTCTGTGGCAATATGTGGTTGCATTTACACACGTGCGTGCAGGCATTTCATACACACGCATACACACAGGCAAAAGTTACATAAATATTTGTGCTTCCTTTTAAACTGTTAATAATTTGAGAAAGATATCCCCACTTTCTTTCTTTTCACAGTCCTTCAAGGTATCTGGTGCAAGCCTGCACCTTATAGACACTCAGCAAATACACGTTAAAAAAAATGAATTTCTGCATACGTTCACAATTTTACCACATTTCCAGGCTTAGAACTCCTAATCTTTTTTAACTCTATGACTTCATGTGTTAGTGCCAAAGTCTATATTTTTTTTATAATATATTTCAATTATTAGATGTTATGTCGAATAGTGGTGTATGAGAGTGGGCAGGAGACACGGCAGATCCAGAGGTTGAGGCCAGCCTGGCTTATGTGAGACGCTGTCTCAAAGAACTGAAAGAAAAAAATATGAATATTAAATTTTGTCAAGTGCTTTTTCTGTATTTGCTGAAATAAACATGATATTCTGGCGTATTGTTGAGATTGTATATTACATTAAGCTTTTTCAGTTTTTCAAATGTCAAACCAGTTCCTAAAATAATCCCACTTAATTATGATCTATAGGATAATTCCACTTAATTATGGTCTATAATCTTGTTTGAATGTGCTGGAGATAGTTTTCTGAGATGTTTTTGTAGAGGACTTTTATATCTGTTTAGAGCTTTAGACCTATAGATTTATTACCTTTAATGTCCCTGGTTTTGGCATAAGAGCAAGATGACTTCATAGGAGAGTTTACATGTAATCCTTCCTCTTATTTTTTCTTTTATTTATGTGTGTACATGTCTGTATGTGTGGGTACATGTGAGAAATATGTGTGTGTATACATGCATGTGCACATAAGCAGCCAGAGGCCAGAGGTTAAAGCTGTCTTTCTTCATCACTTTCTGTCTTACCATGTGTACCATACTCTTTGCTTGTCTTGCTTTGGTTTCTCAGGTGAGTGCTGGAGATCAAATTAGCTTTCCTTGCTGACAAGGGAAGCTTGCCTCTTGGCCCTGTCCCCAGCCCTTTGTGTCTTAAGAGTTTACAAAAGCATGACTAGTGCTTCTTTATAAATTCATATTTTAAATTCAGATTTTAAAGAAAACCTAAGGTTTTTTTCCCAAAGGGATAATACTGTGTTTCCCTCAGCTGTGTTTGAACGTTCAACTTCCTCCACATCCTTATCGTGTTCTACATTTTTATCATCACACTTTTAGTTGGTCTGTAAAGAGAATGGCCATCAACATGCATTTTCCTGCTAGTCAATGATGTTGGTAATTGTAGTTTTGCTGCACGTTTTAGTTAGTGTAACCTTCAAATATTTTTTAAATTAAATTATTTGTGTTCTTCTTATTGAGTTGTGAGAGTCCTCTCTATGTTCCGAATGCAGGCAGTTTATTAAATACATGATGTGAAAATATATCACCCCCATCTGTTGCTTGCCTCATCATTTTCCTAAAGTTGCCTTCTGAAAGGGAAAAAGTTTAGTTCTGATGAAGGCAATTCAATTTTTTCTCACATATGGAATGTTTGGGGTATCATATCAAAGAGAACTTCACACAATCCAAGTTATGTTAATATTTCCTGTCTTCTTCTATAAGATTTATAATTTTAGTTCTCATGCGTAGGTGTATTATCTATTTTGAGAGCTGGTGTGTGAATGTGTTTGTGTCCTGTGGAGCTCATGTTGAAATGAAATCCTAGTTATAAAATATTAAAATAAGACTGGAAATGAATGGTTATACTTTTTCCTTCAGTGATTGGATTGATTTATTTATGTGGTTAATGAGTTCATGAGTTAAGAGGTTAATGGATTATCACAAGGGTGAGTCAGCTACAAGGATTAGGTTAGCCAGACCTCTTGCATGTTCTTTTTCTCTTGCCATGTTATTCCTTGTGCCACCTCAAGACTGTGCCAGGAAGAAGGCCATCACCACATGAAGTCTCCCAAACTTGGACCAGAATCATGAGCCAAAATAAACTAATAAACTGGACCTAACTAATACTGAAAAGAACATCCAAGACAATGACAGCAGAATATATATTCTTTGTGAATATTCTGAATATTCTCTAAGCTAAATCATGTGACTATCATAAACCAAGTCTCAATGCATTAGAATAAAAAGTAAATTATATATAATACAGTATAAATTATATACAGATATGATAATATATAACTTATTTGGCATTCATAGTAACTGGGTTCAAAGTAGTGGATCTCACTGTGGCACTTTTACATATTGTTAACATTGATCCCCTTTCCCCACTCTTCTCTTCTCTCTTCTCCCCACCACCCACACCCTTCCACACCCAATGAATTCTCCTTGATAGCTCATATATACTATTACTATTACTTTCCCCATCCCTTTTGAAACACTCCTCTTTCCCCTTCCATCGTCCCCTTTCTTGTTTATGACCTGTGCCTACACTTACCATCACATAAATATAGAAATCAGAAGCTAGGATCTACAAATGAGGAAGAACATGCAGCCCTTGACATGCTGTGTCTGGGTCATTTTGCTTAAAATAATTTCCACATTCATTCATTGTCCTGAAAATTGCATAATTTCATTTTTTTCCTTTTCAGCTGAATGAAGTTCCATTGTATCTCTGTAGCACATTTTCATCATTCATTTATCTCCTGATGAACATCTGATTCCATTATCTTGCTTTGTGAATAGAACAGGAATAATCATGGATGTACAACTATCCCCATAGTAGGATATTATAGATCCTTTGGGTGTCTGCCCAGAAGTGATATAGCTGGGTCATCTGCTAGTTCTATTTGTAGTCTTTTTAGGAAAGTCTGCATTTGTTGTCATTCATTTTCTGTTTTCTTTATCTTCTTTTTTTTTTGTTTTCTTTTTTTTTTTTTTTTTTTTTGAGTAACAAAAGATTTTATTCAGAAGCAAAATGAAAACACAGGCCAGATGTGCTACAAGAGAGAGCCTGGGATCCGAGTGAGATTTAAAAAAGAGACAGGGTTAAGGTTTGGAGCTCGAATTATGGAGGAAGTTCCAAGAGGAACTGAAGCTGCTTTCTAGGGGGTTAGATAGGTGATTTCTTGTTTGATTGACAGCCTGGTGTTATGTAAGGGTTTGTTTGCCGGGCGCATCCTTTCCCATGGTATATCTGATTTTAATCATATGCACTCTCAATTTTACATAGACATATGATAGTAAATAGAGACTTTCCCCTACGATTTTATGAAATGGACACAATTTGTCCTACTGCTCATTCTCAAAACCATTTCACACCACATCAGCCCCTTGCCTCTAGCTCCTGGATACATTCCAGGATATCTTGACTACAAAGGAGGAGTAACTAGGTTTCTAAGGAGCTTCAGGTTAGAGTGACTATAAACCTTTATTGATAAAAGAGGTATGTTCACACACAGAAAGAGAAGAAAGATAAAGAAGGAAAGAAAGAGAGAAAGAAAGAAAGAGAGAGAGAGAGAAAGAAAGAAAGAAAGAAAGAAAGAAAGAAAGAAAGAAAGAAAGA